>NW_027449560.1:0-7500 GCF_964194025.1 Convolutriloba macropyga | reverse complement strand
CTCGTCTTGTTAGCTCATTCAATGAGAATAGCTTTTCCCGTTGAGAATTTTTGCCTTCAATTGGCGTTGTAGTGAGTTTGGCTACTCAGATCACCAAATACTTGTGACAATTCGAACCAGAAATGTTTTCAATTTTCACATGCTGATGTTTCGGATTCAACCTACTAGAAGCAGCATAATACTTGTATTCAACAATTTCTGTATCAAATCCCAGTTTTCTCTGGTGCATCTTTGCCAAACTATTCCAAACTGCCTGAGTCTGAATACCAATTACAGGTACTAGTAAATGCACGTTACTAAGGACTATATAGTTCTAGGTTACTGTACACAACGACGTTCACATGTTGATGTTTCAGCTGCCGCTTACTAGAAACAACATAATACTTATCGTGCATACCTTTCCATAACTTGTCCTTTTCAGATGCATTAGTTTCCCTTTGTCTTGGCTTCTACAGTCAGACTGGCTACTAGTAACAGCACAGTACTAATCACATATCGTTCTACAGTTTGCAGACAACTTTCACATGTTGATGTTTCAGCTTTCGCCTACTAGAAACAACATAATACTCGCTGTATACATTTGTAGTTCTCTATGTAACTTTCATGTGAAGAAGTTTCGCCAGTCTTTTTGACTGTCTCAAATCTGAGTCATGCTTAGGCTACTAGTTGCTTCATAGTACTTATCGCCTCGAGATCATTGAACAAAACTTGATTTTCACATGTTGCTGTTTCAGCTTCCGCTTACTAGAAACAACATAATACTAGTCTCATTAAGTTCCGTCTCTTTGCAATTTTCTTATGAAGAAAATTCGCCATCACAATGACTCCAGCAGTTCTTGATCAAGGAATGCAATCATTGATCAGAATGCTATTATTTGAATCGGTTCTGCTTTAAGTGTTCCAATTTTATTGGAAGCACCAACAATAGAACATCAATGTGTTCAATCGAGAGTTATATAACCCTGAATCGGACGCAGTCAACAGCCGAAGCCGAGACCGCCTTTTGCGTTAGAGAGGTCGGTAAACAAATCTTGCGATTCATACCGAATTAACACATATAGCTGTGCTCCTCTTCGTAAAGCGAGCCAAGTGATCCCCTGTTGAAGGATGTATTTGGACCAATCTAGTAGCATTTGGTTTCCAACAAGCTCTCCCAAGTTAGCTTACTTATTGGGCTTTTCAACCAATTCGGTTGGCTACAAGCATCATCAAAGTACTAGCCACAGTTTGATCGCAAAATTCTACGACTTTCACATGTTGATGTTTCGGCTTGCGCTTAGCCTACTATAAGCAACATAATACTAGTCATATCATAGAGCGTGATCAGCTTGTGACGTTCTCATGATGAAGTTTCACCAACAGTGTCTCACTTCGAGCTTAAATCCAGCTACTAGTAACTACACAGTACTGACTGCAACGATAACTTTTATCTATACCTTTCACATGCTGCGCTTTCGGCCAGGGCCTACTAACGTCAACATAATACTCGATATAAACTTTTGTTCATGATGCAGCTTCCCCATGCAGAAGTTTCGCCTTCAAATGCTCTCTTGGCCATATGACGTAAGAAAAGGTTACTAGTAACATCACAGTACTAGCCACAGTTTGATTGCAAAATTCTACGACTTTCACATGTTGATGTTTCGGCTTGCGCTTAGCCTACTAGAAGCAACATAATACTAGTCATATCATAGAGCGTGATCAGCTTGTGACGTTCTCATGATGAAGTTTCACCAACAGTGTCTCATTTCGAGCTTAAATCCAGCTACTAGTAACTACACAGTACTGACTGCAACGCTAACTTTTATCTATACCTTTCACATGCTGCGCTTTCGGCCAGGGCCTACTAACGTCAACATAATACTCGATATAAACTTTTGTTCATGATGCAGCTTCCCCATGCAGAAGTTTCGCCTTCAAATGCTCTCTTGGCCATATGACGTAACACAAGGTTACTAGTAACATCACAGTACTAGCCACAATTTGATCGCAAAATTCTACGACTTTCACATGTTGATGTTTCGGCTTGCGCTTAGCCTACTATAAGCAACATAATACTAGTCATATCATAGAGCGTGATCAGCTTGTGACGTTCTCATGATGAAGTTTCACCAACAGTGTCTCACTTCGAGCTTAAATCCAGCTACTAGTAACTACACAGTACTGACTGCAACGATAACTTTTATCTATACCTTTCACATGCTGCGCTTTCGGCCAGGGCCTACTAACGTCAACATAATACTCGATATAAACTTTTGTTCATGATGCAGCTTCCCCATGCAGAAGTTTCGCCTTCAAATGCTCTCTTGGCCATATGACGTAAGAAAAGGTTACTAGTAACATCACAGTACTAGCCACAGTTTGATTGCAAAATTCTACGACTTTCACATGTTGATGTTTCGGCTTGCGCTTAGCCTACTAGAAGCAACATAATACTAGTCATATCATAGAGCGTGATCAGCTTGTGACGTTCTCATGATGAAGTTTCACCAACAGTGTCTCATTTCGAGCTTAAATCCAGCTACTAGTAACTACACAGTACTGACTGCAACGCTAACTTTTATCTATACCTTTCACATGCTGCGCTTTCGGCCAGGGCCTACTAACGTCAACATAATACTCGATATAAACTTTTGTTCATGATGCAGCTTCCCCATGCAGAAGTTTCGCCTTCAAATGCTCTCTTGGCCATATGACGTAACACAAGGTTACTAGTAACATCACAGTACTAGCCACAATTTGATCGCAAAATTCTACGACTTTCACATGTTGATGTTTCGGCTTGCGCTTAGCCTACTAGAAGCAACATAATACTAGTCATATCATGGAGCGTGATCAGCTTGTGACGTTCTCATGATGAAGTTTCACCAACAGTGTCTCATTTCGAGCTTAAATCCAGCTACTAGTAACTACACAGTACTGACTGCAACGATAACTTTTATCTATACCTTTCACATGCTGCGCTTTCGGCCAGGGCCTACTAATGTCAACATAATACTCGATATAAACTTTTGTTCATGATGCAGCTTCCCCATGCAGAAGTTTCGCCTTCAAATGCTCTCTTGGCCATATGACGTAACACAAGGTTACTAGTAACATCACAGTACTAGCCACAATTTGATCGCAAAATTCTACGACTTTCACATGTTGATGTTTCGGCTTGCGCTTAGCCTACTAGAAGCAACATAATACTAGTCATATCATAGAGCTTGATCAGCTTGTGACATTCTCATGATGAAGTTTCACCAACAGTGTCTCATTTTGAGCTTAAATCCAGCTACTAGTAACTACACAGTACTGACTGCAACAATAACTTTTATCTATACCTTTCACATGCTGCGTTTTCGGCCAAGGCCTACTAACGTCAACATAATACTCGATATAAAATTTTGATCATGATGCAGCTTTCCCATGCAGAAGTTTCGCCTTCAAATGCTCTCTTGGCCATATGACGGAACACCAGGTTACTAGTAACATCACAGTACTAGCCACAGTTTGATTGCAAAATTCTACGACTTTCACATGTTGATGTTTCGGCTTGCGCTTAGCCTACTAGAAGCAACATAATACTAGTCATATCATAGAGCGTGATCAGCTTGTGACGTTCTCATGATGAAGTTTCACCAATAGTGTTTCATTCGAATTGGTTCTGCTTTAAGCTCTCCAATTGTTTTGGATGAACCAGTTTTGCCCTTCGAAGCCACTTTTGTGAGCTTTTGTGGGTCTTTACCAAGAGGATATACCTCAAGGCCTCTTTCAATTCCTTTAAGTTCTTTCAACTCCTTTACAGTTTCTAGGTTCACATAGCTGCAAACCTTATTTCTAGTTTTAAGTCTGGCCAACTTGGGGAGAGTTGGTGCAGACCGTGACCAATTCTAGTAGGATGCCACAACAAGAATGTGATCAACTTAGCTTGTCGATGAACCTGCCCCACATTCAAACAACTCTATCGCCTTTTCCTCGTATAGTTATATGCGAGGGCCTCTCATAGAGAGCGCTGTTAGCAACCTTTTCCACATAGACGATAAAGTTGTGAGTGTTTTGCACATGGCTGTTGTCATCACCACGTGACGAGTCAACTCAGCTTGACTCTCTACACTCCGACAAGCTTTGCACATACGCCTTTAGTTCAGTATGTGTCTTTAATCTGACTCCGGTGCCTCAAGCCGGAAAAATTGTCAGATTATGATCATTATCGGTTAGTCATCCCGATGCAAGATCGTATCGTACTGTCTTTGTCTACCTCCAGATTCCGAAGAACAGGAGGAGACTCTCCCAGACCTACATATCTGGGAGAATGTTCAGAGGGCGAGAAGCTGTGGATTACTCTCCCCTAAGAACTGACTAAACTTTACCCTCGTCCAAGGTAAGTTTATTTTAGCTAGCCTTCTATGTAAAGGATCTGAGGCTAAGCTGTGTTTTTTCGAGCCTTTGGCTCGGAGCAAGTTCAGTGGGCGCCCCGAGTAGCTCAACTCTTTCCCACTGAACAGCGCAACGCTCTGTCACTCGCTGGGATTTTTGCGTGTCGGTTCTAACCACGCGACTTGTGGACCTTTTTAGGCCTTTCTCATTCACAAGTCTATAGCTGGGCTTCTATAACCCAGCTTCTGAGATCTAGATAGCTGCAGTTCTGCTAGGCTGCTTTTGCTAACTAGTCTCCCTTTAAGCAGTCCCTTGCCATGACTGCTGAACTATGTATCCACACAAGTAGTTTTTGAGCTCGATACATAATTCGAGATTGGTTGCCAAGCAATCTCTAGCGACAGAGCGTCATGCGCACTACAGACATGGCCTCTACCAGCAGCCATGCCCGAAGGAATCAATCACTGATCCTTCCGCAGGTTCCCCTACGGAAACCTTGTTACGACTTTTACTTCCTCTAGACAATTAAGCTCGATCCGCTTCATCCCGTTGCCGGAGACCGAAGTCCCAACAGTAGGAATTTGCAATTCTTGCTTAACTATCCAATCAGTAGTAGCGACGGGCGGTGTGTACAAAGGGCAGGGACGTAATCCCTATGAGTTGTTGACTCATAAGTACCAGGAATTCCTGGTTCACGTCTGCAAGTTACAACAGACGATCCCCTTGAAGCGCTGTACTTTTCTCTGATTGCCCAGTCCATTTCGGACCAAGGGCTGAGTACTCAATCTAAAAGTACACAGTGTAGCGCGCGTGCAGTCCAGAACATCTAAGGGCATCACAGACCTGTTATAGCCTCACTTCATCTGCGGTATTTAATTCCGCATAGTTCCTCTAAGAAGTGTTTGAATTCACATATAGTGAATTTCATTATTTAGATGGAGAAGATCTCGTTCGTTATCGGAATTAACCAGACAGATCACTCCACTAACTAAGAACGGCCATGCACCACCGCCCATATAATCATGAAAGATATTCAATCTGTCAATCCTTAAGATGTCTGGACCGGGTGAGTTTTCCCGTGTTGAGTCAAATTAAGCCGCAGGCTCCACTCCTGGTGGTGCCCTTCCGTCAATTCCTTTAAGTTTCGATTTTGCAACCATACTTCCCCCGGAACCAATAAACTTTGGTTTCCCGGTTAATCTCTTGCCAAGTCAAGATCGACTTTGACAAATTGTAGGTTGGTATAGTTTATGGTCAGAATTACGAGGGTATCTAATCCTCTTCAATACTCTGACTTTCGTTCTTGATTAATGAAAACATTCTTGGCAAATGCTTTCGCAGTAGTTTGTCTTGCCACGATCCAAGAATTTCACCTCTAACGTAGCAATACAAATGCCCCCGTCTGTTCCTTTCAATCATTACCGCACTCAGCCAACCGGCATCAATCGAGTAGCGGGTCATTCTCCATTATTCCATGCTTTATTATTCGATCCCAAAGGATGCTTTGAACACTCTAATTTTCTCAGGGTGAAAACACCGTTTCCACAGTTCGTCACATTTAAGTGCAAACTATTTCTTCGATGCGAAGGATGAGCGGAACGAGTCAACAGATTTAACTGAAGACCATGTTGCCGTTCTACTCAAACAGATCCAACTATGAGCTTTTTAAACGCAGCAACTATTGCATACGCTTGTAGAGGCTGGTATTACCGCGGCTGCTGGCACCAGACTTGCCCTCTACTCGTTCATCAATGGAGCTTTTAAGTCCATTCCATTCTGATTACAAACCATAAAGGTTCATATCATTATTTCTAGTCACTACCTCCTCGTGCGGAGAGTGGGTAATTTGCGTGCCTGCTGCCTTCCTTGGATGTGGTAGCCGTTTCTAAGGCTCCCTCTCCGGAATCGAACCCTGATTCCCCGTTACCCGTCACAACCATGGTAGTCCGTTACACTACCATCATAGGTTGATAGGTCAGAAATTCGGAAGTTCCGTCCCCAAGCCGAAGCTATCTGGGATCTTTCAGTTACTAGGACTCATCACGGGATGTGTCTGTACTTAGCAAATCACCCGGTGTAGTCTTGTAAAAGTCTCCGACAGTGTCGGACAATCAGCATGCATTAGCTGCAGGGTTACCGCAGTTATTCATTTAGCTTGCAAATCAACTAATAGATAGTAACTGATTTAATGAGCCATTCGCGGTTCCACTTTTTCAAGCTTCGCTTGCACATGCATGGCTTAGTCTTTCAGACAAGCATATGGCAACTGACAGGATCAATCAGTTTAATTGTACTTTGAACAATCTTTCGATTTGTTCGAATTTAGAAAGACATAGCCTTGCGGCCTCGTCAATCTTGCTTTGAGCTTTTTAAATCACGAAGAGTTTCAATGCATGCTTTGGCATGGCTACTAGTTACTACACAGTACTCTACACACTTAGAGTTACCCACGATTACACATTTCACATGCTGATGTTTCGGCTCGCGCGTACTAGAAACAGCATAATACTATGTGTACTGGTAGATAGCGCTCTGTGAGCATTTCCCATGAGCAGGTTTTGCCCTCCAAATCTCTGTTCTACTGTTACCAATACCGGCTAACAACTGTATCATACTAGGGAGAATTGACTCATGATTTAAAAACCAGATGTTCACATGTCGATGTTTCGGCTCTCGCCTACTAGAAACAACATAATACTAGTCTGTTAAAAATCTCAATCACGCCGCCTCTTCAGATACAGAAGTTTTACCTTTTATTGGTTAGAGAACAGCTTTCCAGCTGTCGACATGGTTACTAGTAACAACACCGTACTCAACACAAAAACTTTTCAACTTCACAACTTTCACATGCTGATGTTTCTGCTTTCGCATACTAGAAACAGCATAATACTTATTGTTTTGTCAAGTAATTTGTGTGTCTTTCCCATGTGAAGTTTCACCGGTCAACAATGTTTCCCTGACCAATTACGGCTACTAGTAGCTGTATAATACTAGGGAAAATGATTGAGGATTTAATATCAGATTTTCACATGTTGATGTTTCGGCTTTCGCCTACTAGAAACAACATAATACTAGTCTGCTAAGAAATCTCGCTCAAATTGCCTTTTCACATACAGAAGTTTCACCTTCTATTGGTTA
>NW_027449559.1:0-18578 GCF_964194025.1 Convolutriloba macropyga | reverse complement strand
CTGAAAAATTCGTTCTATTCAAAAGCCAACTCTTTTTTTCTCCTCAATTCGTTCAGCTGTTTGACCTGACACTTAGCTTCCACTTGCGACATTGACTCGTGCATCCTGTTTTAAATGCACTCTAAAAAGTAATCGTTAACAGGACGCTCCACCAATACTTCTCTTCGAGTAGTAAAAAAACAGCCCCCCCCAATACACTTGAAATTCTTTAAACTGTAATGGAAATAGGATAAACCCATTAAGCCCAATTTTAGATGCACACTGCTTGAATACTAGACCCTGTATCCTCTCATTATGAAACAGGATTATGTTTAATTACAAATTGAGACAACAAAATCAATTTTTAATTTTTTTTGTGCAATTTTTAGTCCCTTCAATTTTTCTGTTCTTTTGAGCGCAATCGGGGTTATGATAATCAATGGGGGCAATTTTTCGTCAATCTGCTGGGTATG
The DNA here is from genome assembly GCF_964194025.1 of Convolutriloba macropyga. Taxonomy (NCBI): domain Eukaryota; kingdom Metazoa; phylum Xenacoelomorpha; order Acoela; family Convolutidae; genus Convolutriloba; species Convolutriloba macropyga. The sequence continues at coordinate 18,126 of NW_027449559.1, read as the reverse complement.
TTTTTCTTAACGCGTCCCATTATCACAGAAATGACAAGAAGCAGTCATAATGCTTCCAATGATGCTGAGTTGAACTAAATTTGACAGTGGCAAGGAGCAGAGATTGAATTCATTTTATCGCAATCCAATAAACTTTTAAATTAGCCTAGTATTTGAACTAAGCCACAAATAGTTGTTTCAAAAATACTTTTGTGAGTTTTATTTTACAATTTCTACAAAAGGCATTTCATTTTCAATCTTTAAAGGGCATAAAATCAAAGAGTTGTGCCTCAGTTATCATTTGAAGTATATCACAATCATCTTGAAGTTGCTTAGAAAACAGAATCTAATTATGGGAAACATCAAGGTTAGAGCAACACTTGTTTATTTTTAAATGCTCTCAAATGAAGTTTGTAGCAATTATATTAGTCCTGTTGGTCTATTCGTTCATGGGAATAAATGTTTTTGTGCAGTCATCTATCGCTCCTATTGAGTAGTTGATTCTTTTGAGGCATGAAAACTTTCTGGTTGTGCATTATTTATCTCAGTCTCAAAACTTTTATTAACCTTAATTTATCGACATTTGACAATTCCGGTGAATTGAGGATATCAAGGACTCTTATTCAAGTTAACTTGAGGTCAGATTTTAGCAGAAAAAGATCAGATGGATCAGTTTTTTTCTAAATCAAGTTAGATTTCAACATCAAAAAAATTTAAGTGAAGTTTTCCATTAGTTTTTTATTTCAGTGTTTTTTTTATTTTTTCACCGGTTATTTGAGAGCAATCAATTGCAGCTGCTTTGATTCTGATTTGCCCAGAGGTGCTTTCTTTGCCCCAGAAATTATGTATTGCTACAGAGCAGATTACAGTTTAAAACTGGAAGGAGGTGGTTGATAGATCTGCTGTTTTCTGCCAATTTTTTTCAGATGTTTTGTTTTCCGAACTTTTTGCGACAGCCTGCTTGCTCTCCTACTTTGTCAAATTGCTTTTTCTTCAAAAATTTGTTCTGTTTTTCAATCAATGTTTATTGACACGTAATTCCCGCTTATTGTTGGCTGGTTACAATTCATTTTTTTGAACTTTTTTAGTCACAAGTGACCATCAGTAATGTAGAAACCTAAAATATAACACAGAAAATGTAAATTGGGAAAATGAATGTTCATTTTTTGATTCATGGTCTTACTTATGTTTCCACCAAATGATTCATCAGTTGCAGTTAAAACTGAAATCTACTACATCTACAAGAACTTGTTTCCAATAATCTGAAAAAATCAAATATGTAGTTGATAAGTGCCTTGTTCAATATGACAATAAATTAGAAGCTAAAAAAGGAAGTATTGCCTGCAAAATGATATCTTGGAAATTGTTCTTTGCTTAGGTTGTTTATATAACGCTAAATTGAAATGAAATTAGGAGCAATGATTCAGTGTAGGATTGCCAATGCCGTCCTCTGATAACGTTTTGAAAACTATTAATTTCAGGCCTCTGTGCTTCTTTAAAAGTCCACTCTTCTCTTCGTTATTTTTTGGGAAAACAGAGTCTTCCTTGCATTGACGTCACAGCCCTTATCGTTTACTTTTGTTGCTACGTACCGCATGTAACATGAACTTGGAATTGCCAGCCTTCTCCTCAGAAAATTTCCGTTTTCCTTTGTTCGTACAAAATATTTTCAGAACCGCCCGGACTTGAGTCTCAGGGCGTTTCAGCGCTGAACCAGCATATTTCAAGAGTAAAAACTTAATTCAGTTCTGAAACATAGTATCTTCAGAATATTTTAAGTTCCTTTATCTGCAGCATTTCTTCATTATGATTAAATTGAGGTCGTAGAGTTCGCCCAGGCTGAAATTATCCTGTATATTTGAATTACTTATACCCCAAAAAATCTGAGCAGAACAAAATCATACTTTTGTAGCTTATAACTGGTATCTGCTATTTTAGTAAACACACTATTTATACTTAGGCTAATTGGTAGTCAATTACCCTAGAGCTCATTTAGCGTAGTGGTTACGACTTGCTACGCAAATTAAATGTCACAAGTGAAACGCATTTAAAGCAAACCTTGTTGGCGGGAATTAAGCTGAACATTTTAATTTTTATGAAGTAAATTTTACGTAAAATTCAGACTGGTCAGTGTAATCTGTGACATGAACAGAGTGCTGGCCATCCTAGCAAACAGAATGTTTTTGGACTGATTCAGCGCTGATTTGCTCTGCCACCAGTCTCCAGTCACACTGATTAAATTTCAAGGTTACTATATTTTTATAAAGTGCACTTGCGTTCTCTGCTAAATGGGGGTCGATTTTTTTTCGTTTAAAACAGTAAATTCTTTTTTTATAATGCTCTCAGGTACCTGAGGCCTATATTTTGGTCTAACTTGAGGTAGTTTTACATTCTTATTGTTCCTCAAAGTCTTTGCTGATCACCTTTAAGTGTACGGCTTTTCTTGGAGATTCAACATATATAGAGCAATTAGAGACACAATAAGTCAAAAATTTTATTGGGTCTGTAAATTAAACCTAAATAAGAATGTTTGAAATTCGTTGCAGAAGGTATCTTGTTGCGCACATTTTCTTTAGCCAAGCAAAGAGCGTGGACTTAGGCTTGTTGCCGTTCGTATTTGAGGCTACACGATTTTTTTGCATTATTTTGGTGTTTTTGGGTCATACTTTTAGAAACATGGAGGTTAAACGGAGCTACTTAGACGAAAAATTATTTTAGATAAAACGTATGGTTTTTGTACAGAATGAGTTAACGATTAACCAAGATCATTTAATTCAACAATGTCCTCATTAAATAAAAAATCTTCCAAGAAAAAGACAGGCAGTTTTTTTAGTGATAGGCAGTTTTTTAATGATCAGATTAAGGACATTCATAAAGGACATTCAGATTAAGGACATTTTGATTAACTTCTATCAAGCTACTCTTTCAACGGCTCTGTAATTTGTTTAAAGTTGTACTGTAATAATCATATTCACTGAAAAAATTTAAATAAATATCGCTTCTTCAGCAGTGAAGTGAAATGTAAGATAGTTACATCGACATTAGCAAATTTGAGTGCAGCTTTTTCCAAAGTTTCTCTTGATAAAAAATGATAAAATTTTGGGGCTTATTGGTCATTTTTTTTTATAATATACATTTTTTTATCAGTTCAATTTTCTTAAGCTTCTGAGATACTTCATTTTGATTGGCTGATTTTGACAGGCATTAATTTAAATTGCAGCAAATCAAGTTAAAACGGACACCAGAAATAAATTGATGTAACAAACGTTAATATTTTAACTATATTTCTTATCATCGAAATCAACTGAAACGCTTAGTTTTAAATTCATTTCATCTGGTACGAACTATAACTTAAAGTTATTTCTTCTACTAATATAAATGAAAACGGAGTTAATAATTCTTTGTTCGAAAATTTTGTTGACGGTACTAACTCACTCAAATTAATTGAAGCACGTTAGAATTCCGCAAATTACTTATAAAAATATTTTGGACCGAATGCCTGCTTTAGTCTCAGTGTTTACTTGCAATTTGTTACTCGATCTCATTATAGGGTAAGACAACACCATATGTATAAAGACTGAATTGGGTGAAGTTATGGAGGGTAAAATTATTTGGGTGAAATGATAGGGGGTTGAACAAATGGGGGGTGAAAAGTGGGACGCCGACAACACAATGATAATGATTTTAAGTAGGATTTTGAACAAATTACGTATAACATAGAAGGAAAAAGAAATCAGCGGATTCTTCATTTTTATTCAAATTCAGCCAGTATTCACCCATATAGCCCCCCCCATCTCGGTGGTCAGATAACATATAGCCCCCCGTCATGGTTAAAATACCATAATGGGGGCTATAAATTCACGGGGGGGGGGGGGGGGGGGGAGGGGGCTATAATGGGAAAGCCGCAATTAAAAAGGTATTTAATTAGAACTGGAAATACTTAGCGTGCGTTTCAATTATGATGAAAGTTTAGTTAATTTGACGGGCGAAACAAACCTATTATTAGCTTTTGATCTATTGGTTAGTTGAATTAACATACAAGCATTGATTCAATTTTAATTTTTAAAAAAATTGACGAGTAAGCACCGCGACAGTGAATCAAAAAAAGACGCGTTCAAATAAATAAATAAATTTTCTTAAACTTGGAATAGTTAATAACAGAGATTGTATTTTCGGGATCTTTTCAGCAGTTGTTCCTTTTTTGGTACCTAGTAGAGAATCCCCGCTTTCCTGTGCTGTACCTGACGACAATACTGCTTAGCATACAGTTTAGATAGCCGAATATCAGTTGAAGTGAAAATTGAGCACCGATGTTTACTGTCATACCATACCGTTCAAATGCTGTGGGATGTATTCTGAAACTACAGGTCGATCATTGAAGTGAAGCCACTGAGCGCGCACTGACGCGCCAGCTGGAAATTTCTTCGGCTTTGTTTTCCAATATACACCATAGCATAACGTTTTTGTTCCGACCCACTTTAGTGAGGGAGGAACTATATACTCAAACGGGACTTTTTTTGTTCGGACAATTTCGGCCGATCGACATAATCAGCGTAGAGAGTTGTGAGTGGTATCATTAAAAAGCCCGTCCAACGTAGAATACGGAATCAAAATTTTTTCAATATTTACTTTTTACAGGGAGATATCGCGGTTTAATGTTTCGTGAATACTGGTAATTCAGCTTGATCCGAGTTTTATGGGATAGAATTTATGCTATTTTTTTTCTAAATTCAGACTTTTTTGGGACCAAATTTGGGACCGAATTTGCATTTTTAGCCCTTTTGCTGAAAATTTGCTGGAAGTATATACCTTAAAACTGCAGCCATAATCTTTATGAGCTTATAAACGAGCTAGATGTACTCCCATTGGCCTTGAGAGTCTTCTAGAATTATATTATGCCAGTTTTTTTGCAAATTTAAACTAGATAATTGTAAAAAAACGCATTTTTATTTTTGACGAACTGAAAAATTATGTTAAAAACTTTTGTTATATTATTCTAGTATTCATTATTGTATTTTGCTAGACGCGCAGCGTTATCTGGACTGATCTTGATCTCGCCATGGATCCTTACGATAATTTTTTTTTTAATCGGGCGCGACATTTTTTTCAAAACATTTCCGCTATGTTATTGTTTTTTATGTAAATTACTGACAAAAAATTCAAATCAGGGCTCACTTAGTGACAGATTGTGTTTACAATAAACAAGGAACAACGGGATTATATTACTATTTCAGAGTTAAGCGCGTGGTTTTTATGGCTCTGACCAATTGTTTTTTTTTAAAAAAATTAGGGACTTCGCTCGTTTTGCTTTCAATTCTTATACTTTTTAAAGCCCAATGATTTTTTGACTCCAATCGAAGACTCATATATCTTTTATGAGATATAATTGAACCTAGACAATTCTTTCAGTTGTTACCTAATGTGTGTAATGAATTTGAATATACTTGCTTTAAGAAATTTTCGGTTAATTTCAACTTCGGGCGCAGTTAATTTCCATAACGGTTTTATGTTCAACTAATGGTCTCTTTGTTTTGATACTACGAGTGTTTAATTTTTTATCATTTTTGAACATAATTGCATATTTTTTTAGTTCGTTTTGTTTCCTTGTCGAATTATCTGATTATTGACAAATCCAATTTAGAGAAAACACAGTAGAAAAACTGCCTAGCCTTTGAAAAAAGAGTATCTGGATATGTGAAATGTTTTTGTTATATAATTTATGCTTTTTGGGCTGAGAAACAATTATCTCGCAAATTTTTAAAGATTTTTTTGTTTTTAACTATTTTTGTCTTTCTTGATGTTGTTGGGTGCCATATACCTGATAAAGATAGGTCTCAATTGTTTCCCAAAGACGAATAACTCAACCTGGTAAAGACTTCAAGTTTAGCTGTTTGTAGTAAATAATTTCAATTTGAAATTAAAAAAAAAATAATTTTTTTTTCAACTGTAAACTTTGCTTTCATTTTTGTGACCATGTAAATCAATCTCACTAATGAAAAGTCTCATTTACTTTTGTTGATTCAAAGTATTTTTTGCGGTTGGTTGCATGTTGTAACTGATTGCTTCGACCATTAATTTCATAAAATTTTTTCTAGATTTCCAAACTGTTCAGTTTTTGGGTTTCTTTTAGTTGTCATGTCTACATAGTGCTTTTATAAAACTCATTGATGTTAACAAGTGGAGAAAGTAACAACTTACTGTTCTTGCGGGTAATGTTTTATATTTATAGTGCCTTGAACAGTGTGATCTCGTAAATTTGTTTGAAGTTTTGGCTTCTTTTTATGTTTGTTGTGATTTTGTGGCGTCGTGACTTAGTCTCAATTTTACCATGCCCAATTAGCTTCCTCAGTTTTTGCAAACTAATTCAACGCTGTTGGTTGATTTCTTAAGTCTGCTGTGATTTTTGAAAATAATTGTTTTCAAAAACAAATTTGGGTTTTTGAGCTTTGTCACTTTTTTAAATTGTTTTTCTGTCGCTTTGTAGCTCAGTCAAGGTGAGCACAGAACACAACCCGATTCCGGTGAGCTATAATTTAATCTCTGTAACGGTTATAGCTTCGAATTTTTGTATTTTGGCTTTGTTACTCTTGTTAATACGAGATTTAATAAAAAATACAGATCTTTTTTATATTTGTACATTTTATAGGATTTTTTTTTAACAAATAACAATAATCGTTAGCCCCATTGGCTTTGAAAATTCTGCAATTGAAGATTGAGAAATGAAATATCTCAATTGCTTCCTATGAGAATGTAAATGAACTTTTTAGGAATTTCAGTTGATTTCTAATGATATTAATAACGGTGAAAAAAATTGATTTCAAAAATAGAAACGTTTTTTGAACTTCGCACCTCTTTGCTCTCTTGTGTCGACCTTTTCACCAGTCGCATTGGAGACAAGTCCCATATCTTTTCTTATGAAGTGCAGACTAAACTAATTCGTTTGGGTTTTATCGGATGCGAGCTTTATATTGTTATGATTTTTTTTATATAGACATCGAGTTTTGGCCGTAAATAATGTTTGTTGTTTGATATTTATTATTGTCCTTTCTAGTAATGATATTATCAACAACGTTCATTGGCCATCTGGCGTGGCATTTTTGGATTCCGTTGGTTGTTTATTGAACGATATGCATGTTTTTGAAAGTTTTCTATCTCTTCATCATTTGGTAGCCAATTAAGTCAAGAATGTGGATGAGCGGGGTCGGAACCTTATGTGGGATGTATTCGGTTTCGGCCCCCATCTTAGTGGGCTTTTATTTTTTACGCCCCCAGGCGCACGTGCTATTTTCTTACACAGTAACGTGCTATATAACAACATATAATTTGTAACTGGGGGGGGGGGCGTAGAACACACTGGGAGGGAGGGGGGGAGGGGGTTTCGAAACAATAGATCCCTTATGTGCGTACGCACATTACCGAGCCTCCTTGTTTCAATTATATAGCTTAACTGGTCGACAAATTGTCTGAACTCAGATAAATAGAACTTGTCCGAAACACTGATCGGTTGAAAAATTTGCTTCACTGCAAATTTATTCTTTCAATAACCTTTTTGAAAACAATTAACCTTCAATTTTTCTTTAGGCTTAATACGTTTTCTAAAGAGATTTTTGTTAATTTTTTACAGCCGGTGTTAGAAAATGAAAGCTTTGTTGAATGCATTACTGAGCATAAAGGTAATCAAAATATCAGCTCAGTTTTTGTGAAAATCAATCGAAAACCACTAAACTTATTAGAAATTGCAAAAAAACCTACCTGACGACATAACACGCGTCCACTCTAAATTCTCTGACACTCATTTTGTCCATAGAAATGACTTACAGGAGAAACTGACTAGTAGTATGGATGGATGAAGCCACAAACAAAACGCGATTGAGGTTTTATTTTCCAAAACAGAATGAATTATTACATCGTTTAATCAAATTTATGGTGTATGGTAATATATTCATGTTTACAGATAGAATTGAAATAAAACTTGATATTGATCTCATGATAAACTTTTCAAAATCTTTAGCAGATTCTAACTCTACTGTTCTTTATGTTTAAAATGGTGCAAAAAAATTTTTGAAGAACGAGTGGTACTTGTTCTTCTATTTGTCTAACTATTTAATGCAATATAAAAGGCGCAGATATAGTTCAGGTTTGAAAATATCAGCGGCCCTTCCGGGGCTTATGAGTGAAAAATAAACCGGCTCTCCTGATGAACTAAAAACTTGCAACAAATCGTTAGGGGAGCAGAACTAGATACTCCAACGCTAAGCGCGGTTGTTCCAAATTAACGTAAAAGAAACGGGTAGAAGCCATAAGCCTTAACGGTTTTCTAGAAAGTATAACTGGTATCAAACACAATGCTTTGTTTGAAATTTGACGGAAATGCTTTTTTCAGAGTGGAAAGATCATTATTCAAAATTTTTGAGTCTAACAAACACCGCTTTTCAAACATTTTACACACGAGATGCTTAGGTTTTTTGTTGGATCTCTTATTATAGAGATTTTTTATATTCCATAAATTGCTTGAGTGAGCAGACCTCAACGAAAGCCTCCCTAAATAAATAATTTTTAAAAAAGTTATGAGTTCAAAGTGAGGGGGGGGGGGGGGGGGATTTGGAAGATCGTATAAGATTTGTACTTAAGAATACTTGATTTTGTTTTTAGTTTGGGGTATCTGTAGTTCTGGTGTTCACTAAGCTATTTTGAGACAGATACTTTCAAAATTTCCAACAGAATCAAGTGGTCTTAAGTACAAATCTTATACGTTCTTCCAATGTACTTGAGCAAAACTAAATTCCGGCCCCCACCCCGAAACATCAAATCGAGAAAAATAATGGAAAACGTCCTTTTTGGGCTCAAAAACTTCAAGAAATTGTTCTTTTTTTCCACATCTAAAAAAACCTTCAAAGGATAGCGAGGCTTTCTAGGAAACCAAACAGAGAGAACATACAAAAAAAAATATTCAACTCAAAATTTTTCACAGGGTCGAGGGAGGTTTTCTTCAGTTCGGGACAAATTTCCAACTGGACAAAAGGGAACTGGACAGGTATGTGTATAAGACACTGGACAGAACACACTCTGCCAGAAGATGTGGACTGGAATGTAAGCGGAGGCGCTGGTGCAAGACATTCAATCACATGTCCCGATTCCATCTCTGTGAACTAATCATGACGGATTTCAGACTCTTAGGAATCGCAAATTATGGTTAGTGCTTATATATACTATTTTTCAAATTTTTTTTCATTCAAACATGTATATTTGATCGATTATGATCAGAGTTTAAACACTTACAAGTTGATCCTTATCAGATCTGGTAGTATCAATTGGAAACTTAGATTTTAAGGATCGTTCACATTTGACTCTTCTTTTTATACGTAAAAGATTAAAATACTAAGCCATGAGTTTCATTAAAAAGTTTTCCATATGGCGTGTATTTGAACTTTCTGACATTTGTCGCTTCGTTGTCATACATAAAAATCATACGCGTTCCCATACTTTCCTTTCCTTAATATTTTGTTAAAATTTGTTGATAATTTCGTTTTGAAATGAATTTACTTACACAACGCAATACTTTACTATATTTCTGGAACCTTTTTAACAATAGCGATATGTTGCCACGTTTCGTTTGAGATTTCGCTCGATTGTTCCACCCAATTTGAAGTTTATTTGCACTTTTTAAGCGGTTCTAACATCCTGAATAGCAATTCCGAAACATATCCACGTAAGGTATATCTAGTTGCATCAAAACCAGTTTGATGCAACTTAATTCATGTGCTTAGTATTTGGTATAAATTATAATAGCTTCCAAGTTGAAAAACTTGTTCATTATATAACAGGTCAGAGATGCTTCAAATAAAGTAAGAATGTGGCCTACAGAATAGATAACTTACAGTGACTAAATATTATACCTTTTCAATGTCGTTTTTAATTTCGAATGGCTGCAAAATTATGTTAAATTTTAATATGGACATTGCTGAAAGATTAAGTTGGTCTAAAAGTGAAGACAAAATTGGCATAAAATGGAAATGATCTACTGGAGCTCTTCCTAAAAAATCTGCTATGCTGATTCTTTTTGTTAATGACCAAATTGATAAAAGTTTTGTTTCAGAAATCAGATTGTTTCTCAATGAGGATTTTAAATTTTATCAGCACTTTGTTGGTTGAAACCTCGATGTCTTTTTTTTAATCTTCCCTTCCTGTGGCACATGATTGTTTGTGAAAAACTGGTGAATTATGTTCAGTTTATGGGAGAATTGTGCTGTAATTTTCCTTAATTTATACAAGAATTGAACGAAATCTCGCTGAAATGTTGTTAGAAAATTCGCTCAAATTAATTTAGAAGCGTACCGAATGTTGTTGACACTTAAATGAAAAAAGAAGCTAATGTGCGTTAACGACCATAGTACTGGTCATAGTAAAAAATAGAGAATTGAAATACTATGGTTCAGTACTTAGTTTATCAATGGGTCGAGTCCAGATTCGCAATTAACGTTCTGATCTCGCTCATCCATACTCTTTGCTTAAATATCTATTCACATAAGCTGTAAAGGTAGAAACAACACTCTTTCGAAATTCAATTCTTCTTCTTCATATAGTCATTCTATTCAAAACGATATAAAGCAATGTGTTTCAACAACTAAGCAACGTATAACTATTGGTAAGGTACAAACAACTACGTTTAAGCATTGCAAAGTTCAGATTGACAAGCAAGACTTAGACGGCAAGGTTTTTTTGATGCTCTTTTACTAATTTTTGTCTGATGTTTTTGACGTCAAAATTGGTTTATAATCAGTCAACAATTGTCTAGAAAACCAACAAATATTATGCAAAAACCACCTTAATCGGTACATACTGTGGTTATATTTAATTAAAATTAGATTAAACGAACTTTTTCTGGCTTTAATACGTAAATTGAAACAATTTTGTGTGCTTTGAGGTACTCGATTCTGATCCGCCAATATTCTCTCATTTACTTCGTAACATAAGCATCAATAAGAAAACTTCAAAATAATAAAGGATTGATCATGCTTTGTATTTTAAAAATTGATGCATTCTCAATTTAGGACAGACATATATACCAGTCAAATTAATAAGGGTCGGTTTATCTACTATTTCCCTAGAATGAACAAACGTTAACGTAAGAATCTTTTTTCACATTTAGTTGGAAAAAGAAACAAGTATCAAAACTAATTCTCGAGGAGAAAAAAACATTAAATTTGTCAAACAACAAAATTGAGGTTCTGATTTCAACTTCTGTCTAACTTTCAAACCAAACTTCAAACCGTAAAATTTTTCAGGAAACAAAGCTTTAGTATTGTCTTCCTTAGTTATCTACCATTTAATTGAATGAGCTCTTTTTTTGGAAAATTCACTAAAATTATTTTAAAAGCTTGGAATTTTGATAAAAATTTTAGAAGTTTAGAGGATTCAGAAAAGTGAGATAACCAGGAGACAAAGATAATGAGGCACAGCTTCAAGAGAAATCGGGATCAAAATTAGGCGATTAGGCTTGGAATGCTGTTTAAATATTGCAGATTTAATTTGCTTTGTAATTGAATAAATGAAAATTAACCAAGATCAATAAGTTTATGCTACCACTGAATTTTATTGACACAGAAATGAGCCTAAAATTGCTCAATTTTGCTAAAATTTCACTCATTTCAGCTCAATCAGCGCAGTTGAAAAAAATTTCAGCCCAAGTAACAATTTTCACATGGTTTATTGGGCTAAAAACTCGGCCCGGATACCCAGTTTTGGTTCACCATTTCAGGTGTCTCATCTGTTAATAACATAGGATGGCGTTTCTACTCAGTGGATCCTGAAGTGAGAGGCTGTGATAATCTGATCACGTCTCCTGATTGTGTTCAAATGTGGATTGAGAATTCACTCACAGCTCACTCTTCTATCACTCTCAGGTGGACACTGTCCGATAGAGGTAATTAATTTTTTTAACATTTTCAAATTTAATTACCGTTTCTCAAAGACTTCAAATATGTCTTTAATGTCTGTTTGTGAAAGAAAACGTGACTATATAGCGCAGATGAGGTTACAAGTTGGTAAATAAATGAGCAATCGTATTTAGAACAACACGGGTCGAGGTTTGGCGGTGAATTTTTGTAAGAAATGCGGTGAAATGCGGTGAAAAAAAAATAATTTTCACCACGTATTTCTTACATCTTTTTGCGGTGAATGCGGTGAATTGCGGTGAATTATTTATTTTCACCGCGTTCTCAGTATTCTTACAAAAAAGAATAGTCGCCACACAGGTTCGAACCTGTGACCTCATGCATTTCTTCCACTGCTTAGCCCACTGCGCCAACTTTCACTCATCTTTAAAATTTCTTGTGAATTTAAATCAGTTTGAGTATACTTTGGAAATCATATGCGGTGAGTTTTTGTAAGAAATGTGGTGAAGTTCGCGGTAAATTTTTGTAAGAAAAGCGGTGAAATATTTATTTTCACCGCATTCACCGCAATCACCGCTTTTCTTACAAAAATTCACCGCGTTCACCGCATTTCTTACAAAAATTACCCTAAAACCTCGACCCGGGAAAGCATCGAATCGCGGCTTGCTGTGTGAAGCACAGAAACTATTCCAACCCAGATATTAGTTTCAGTGAAGGTCAACCAGGTAGTACTCGAGAAGGTCAACATCCTACTCGAGAACAATTTATTATTATAACTAGTAGGTTGCCAGAAAATAGCTGCGGTTTATTTATAGACATAGTTTCATAATGGCAATGAGAAACACTATATGTAATGATGCAAGAAAACGCGTTTCATTAAATGAAATTGTTTTGCTTTCTGTAATTGTTTCTAAAAGCTTCCCGAAATTAATTTTCATTTAATGAGAGTATTTTACAATTAACCAACCCACTTCTTATAAAAATCCAGCATTTTCAGACTGAAGAAACTCATGCGTAACCAGAAAACTATTCGCGCGACCGGATAGAGGACAAGTTCTGATTTAAAATTCCTTGATATAAAGAATTGAACAATCAAAAGAGGGTCAGCATGAACAAACAGCTCAAAAAATAATTTAATGGACCCAAAACATCATTGTGAAAACAATTTCACAATATGCGACTTTGGAATGAAAAACCCTAATTTGTTGCTCCCAAAGGTCAAAGAAACGTAAAGTAACACGTATGACATTTGTCAAAACCTTTTTTTACTAGTTTCATTGACGCTAACTGGGGTCAAAGTCACCGAAACACTCTTCTAAAAACTTAGATTTCATCATCTATCTCTTTGTTTGGATATATAGGTTTCGTTGTTCGAAAGCAAATATTAATTTCTATAAAAACAATTAAGAGACTGCGTAACAGAAATAACAACAAATGAAGGGAGCAATAATATCACACTAAAGCTTTTTGAAAAATTTTGAAAAAATTGAAAAAAAAATATTGGTAGCAAACTGCAGCTATTTACCTCATTAAAGAGCAAATAAAACCTGCCAATGATGACACTAAAGGACTGTTTATTAAAAAAAACATCAAAAACGGGCGAAAAAAATTATGATCTTATATTGGAAACAATTAGTTTCGAAGTCATTAAAGGGGGATAGGGTGATTTCTACCCATTTCATAGCTCAAAATTTACTAAATTAATGGAGGTCGAAAACTGTCATTAATGAGAATAGGCGACACAATGACAAAGTGTACAAAATTTATATGCGAAACTAAAAAACTAAAAAAAACGAAAAGTATTAAAAAAAACGACTCCCGATAAATTCGTTCAAACCGTTAAAAATGAATACAAACAATCAAGTACGCTAAAATATGTTTCCGTACAGGGCTCTTTGAGATCATTCCTGTATAATTAGCATTAATAAAAGACAGAACCACAAAAACCTTTACAAACGTTTAAAAATGGTTACAACCGGTAGATCTGAAATAATGTTCTTGAAGAAAAATATGCCTCAATTGAGCGCCAATGTGAAAATCACTAGCTGAAAAAAACAAAAAGGACTTCCAAAGTGGCCAAAGCTCAAAAAATTCGTAGAGACTCACGAAAAGGAAGAAAGTATAAATCTGTTAACTCATTAGACGCCTTGTCGTGGGTTACAACATCTGCAGTTTTTCATTAGCAGAACACATGCTCTGCAATTATCAAGCATTTGAGCCGAAAATTTGGAGATAATGAGCAAATATAGAAATCAAATACCCACGTGAAAATATATTGCTTTCGAAAACCAAAAATCTGTTTCGGACACTAATTTTTATCTCTGTTTTAGCTAAATTTGTAGAATTTTCACAACTTTGAACTAACTTTTCGCATGACAACAGTTACGAAACTGAATAAAACAATGCGACATTTGACAATAAGAAGATGAAAAAATGAAAAGTGTTGGAAAAAAGCAGCGCCCCGTAATCACTCAAATTCTTTGATTGCTAATAAGTTATTAAATATGGGGAAAGAGGGTCACATTAACAACTAATTCAAAAGCATACACAAGACAAGGGACTAAAAGTTTATGCTGAAATCATTTTTTATAACAATAATTTTGTTCTAATGCGACTTGGAATACTTGATGCACTAAAGTAAATTTTTCCCAAAAATCTTCTGATTTCAGTCTTTTTACATTGACTGTATTCACAGAAACTCGTAACAAATTGTCAACTCTGATCAGTTAAAATTTTCAGGCAAGTAAATAAAATACATATTGAAAAATTGCGGCTTCAGTAGTAAAAACCTAAATGCACTTAATCAGAAAAAGATCACATCATTTGATAGAGGTGTTTGAATAGATCGCTGGAGCTCTCCATAAGAAATTGGCTTTAAAACATTAAATACCACAAAGAGAACAACATTTTTAAAAATATCAAAATTTTGAAACAGAATAAAATAAATCTTGAGATTAAAAATGACGATACACATCCTCACTTTCACCAACGCAACCACACAGGCGTTTACACACTAATACACACACGCTCAAAAACGGGCTTCAACTGCCAGGATTTTTTCAAAACTCTGCTTTACCAGATCTGTTCTGAAAATTAAGAGCTTTTGAATGACACCACTTTCAATTCCAAAAAAAGCGCCCAGGTTTGTTTAAATATATATAAGGTATAATATATATAAATAATGCCTTTGCTGTCAATTTTTTTTCATACTACCAAGTTCATGACCATATCCTTTTTCTTTTAAACTTAACATTCTTCATATTATCGTTTCCAGCTTTTAGCTCTCATGTTGAAATATTTTATCGTTTTTTGTGATTAACTCTTATGATCCAAACGATAGCAATTCCGCACACTTGACTTCAGCAGTCTACTTCCTCACCCAATTCAATTTGCTTCAACTTGTGAAAACTCGGTTTCATTTTTTACTTCATATTGCATCAACTCTCCATAAATCATGTCAACGCCAACTCAACTGTACAGCAGAAATTTCTACTTAAAACCAGACTAACGTTGCTAAAACTGCTTATACCATTTTTTGCTAATCAAGGTTTATACATTACAGTTTAATTTATTATGTTTTAAAATTAAAATCAAAGTAAGCTGTAACAATATATTAACATCTGAGCCATTAAATTCTGTTTACTAAACGAGCCTCAGTCTAGGCCTCACTTATCAAGAACAAAATCCAAAACAGAACTAGAACTAAATTTAGGTAGGCGCCGCAAAGACTGCTCAATTTTGCCTTTTGACATTTTGACATAGCCAGCAGGAAAGCAAAAAATTCTCCCAAAAACTTCAAATGATCTGGTTTTAATGAGCAGAAGTTGAAGAATCAAGTGCTTACACGATGATGAAACAGGCTGAAAGGCAAAGAAGCAGTGTTAGTTCTCTCGATATCTCGGCCAAACGGAAAATAGGGAAACTGCTTCACTATGAAGATATACGTGGTTTTTTGCCCCTTATCGCCCAAAGCTTCACTGATAAAAATTAGGAAAGAAACGGGATGAGATTGACTTTCATTCCAGACCACGGCTGCAGACAACAGCCTTTCCTTTCTTTTCGAAATTTCTTCTGACAAAATCATCTAGTTAAAACTAAAATCTTTTCCTCAACTGTAAACATCCATTTGACAAAATTATCTGCTGTAAAAATTATTCACATACAGTTTGCAACAGACGACAATCAGTTAAACGACGGACCTTTGCATATATTTAGCCCTTCATCATAAAATGCAATAATTTTGATATTCTACAAGAATGATCTAAAAAAGTGTTGTCATTGAACATATTCAGCTATAAGACAACGCCGTTCATTAAAATGGAGAAGTGCAAATTATTATGTTGATAATCTGATTGACGTTTATGTAGAGTAGTTAGGCGATAGAAATCTATGAAAAGCAATCAAGGAACCTAAATTGTTCTCGTTTAAAGAATTTCTGAGTAGTTTTGTCATTTTTAAAGCAACGTTAAATAAATTAAAACTTTAGTGTGTTTATAAAGTATATATTTTTTCTCAACTACATAATTTCCATGTGTCTGCTAAAATTGTTTGCGAATTCATTTTCGCTGTGCTGACTTATACATTTGCCCTTGTAAAAGCTCTTCAGATTGGAGTTTTTGAATGCTAAAAGGAAGCGTCTGCAATGCTTTTCTAATCGTTAGGGCTGTGGATACGGCACAAACCTTAAGATTTGATCCGGTTGTTTGAAAATTATTATTTGTATTTGCTCTGATATTCAACCAATTGAAGCCTTTTTTTGGAATTAGTTAAACTCAAGCTTCTATTTGTATGATATAGTGTTTCTAAAAACTGTTCATAATTGGTGTATTTTTTCGAAACTCTAAAAACGAGTCAAAAATTTAACATTGGCCAATTAACACTGGTGTACAATAACTGAAATAGCGGACAATTTTTTTTTGCTTTGATGAAAAAATACCTTTATTGTTAACCTGACATTTGCAGATGCTGATGAATTAAAATTCAGTTTGTCGAATCTTGCCAATTTTTCCCATTGATTTCATGTCTATTTCAAACATTTCAAACTTTCCAATAAAAATTTGAACCTGAACTTGAATGGGAGATGTTGCTCTCCTGCGCCCTCTTTTTCTGCATGGAGTGGATATTAATATTTAATTTTGGCATTGTTGGTTTTCGAACTCTAGGATTGGATCAGCATTACAAAATTCAATTCTGACATCAATTATCAAGTTTTATTCGGAAACATTCTATGTCGAACACCTTTGGTTTTTATAATAAATTGTATCTTCGATACGTGTTAATTTTGCACTTTATCTGTATTATGAGTTGACTTTGGTCATTATACCCTCCCTAGCTAGTTTTTCACTGAATTCTTTTCAAAATACCAAACAGTTATCAAGCTAACATGCATGATAGTTTTTTTTCGTGCTCAGTCAGTTTTGAGCTTTTTTTCTAATTTTTCTAAAGTTAATGTATTATGTTTATCTCATCTGCAGTCCAACACTGAGTTGTCATCAGTGATTGAATTTTTTTTCTGTAAAATGTGATGAGATGCTGACCAAAATTTTTAAATCGTAATAATCGCACTGTTGAAAAAATTTTTTTGGTTAATATATGTGGAGGAAGTTTTGAATGCTGCAAATAGTAGCCTGTTTACGATACTGTTTAAACATTCGTACACACAGTATGTTATTTTTACGTTTCAGAACTTCAATATTTCAACCTCACTTGTAATCTTAAAAAGTCTGGGCGAGGAACACATAATCTAATTAATGCTAATGAGAAACAAGCTAAATCGTACAGGTATGTCCAACCATTGGGATTCAGGGAAAAGGGGCAATATCGAATCGCTACCAGGGTTAAATTGGCACATTTAAGGATATATCAGATTTTACGTACCAAATTGACTTTTAATTACCTCATAATTGCTTTAGTCCCATATCACTTAAGTTTTGTTTTGGTAATACATAAGTGCAATTTTCTCTGCTTACTTATATGGTTAAAAGCCGCAAAGATAAAACTTAAGCGAAATTCAAGATGAAATACTTTCTTCCGTTATAAGATTGCAAAATCAAATAAATTTGCTAATATATGAAATACTTTCTTCCGTTTTAAGATTGCAAAATCAAATAAATTTGCTAATCCGAAAAAAAATTACCCGCCTCTTAAACGTGCCAATTGGATCCCTGTAATGTCGAGTAATGATATTCGTTTGTGACATCATCAGCTCATCATGATTTCAGGTGCGTACAACTCGTTTGCAGCTGAACAAGTT
>NW_027449558.1:0-43043 GCF_964194025.1 Convolutriloba macropyga | reverse complement strand
TTCTTCTGTCTTCACAATAGCACTTGACTGCAATCTTATAGAGTAAAATTTGCTGTCTCCTAGTTGTACAGTTTTACTTTTTTTGTGGCCTCTAAAAACTCCTTTGGCCATGTGATACTTATGTATACTTATATATCGAAACCTTATGTGTACTAAATTATTTTACCCTCTATTTTTAATATTTATATCATGCGCTTATAATTTGAGTTATGACTTTTTATTATTTCACATATAAAAATATTCCCGCTAGTCTACTATATTATTTCATATGTTGTTCGCAGTATTTTATTATAAGTAATCAGAATATCATTTAGTCAATCTGAATTCAAGTTGCTTCTGCAAACGCTCTTAATTTACTTAAGACAAAATAGCTGTGGATTCGCATCGCGATTCCAATAAACCAGTTCTGTAAAACACACTTATTCTAGGATTCGCTCTGCGATTCCCACTACACTTTGAGATAGTGTATTTGCGACACACATCCAAGTCTGTTTGCAAAGCTTAAGTATAACATGGCGCAGTCAGCAATAACGGACAGTGGCAAATCTCCACTCGGAATTCAACCCTTCTGGGAAAAGGCAACCCGAGAACCCCCACTTCGCTGGGAATATTGGAGGACACAATTAAAGTTTGCGATTCTTGCTCGGGAAGGAATTGAAGTGGACCTTCTTCTAGCTGACCCTCCAGTAAATGTTATCTTGCCTCCTGAACCAGCTTATGAAGACACAGTTGACAACCCGACAGCACAATCAGAACGAGATCGACGTACCCGCAACGAACAAGCGAAAACAGCGTGGAAAAATCAGTGTCAACGCATTGAAGCGGTCGGCATCTTATGCGGAGACAAACCGTGGAAACTATGTGATCTGAAAGCCTCTTCATTGATGTACCTGAGTTTGGGAATGGAAGGGCGGCGCGTCTTCAATTCGCAAAATTCGACTATTAATCTCGGAGCAATCTCAACCAAAAACCTTTGGGATGTTTTGAATACAATCTATATTCGGATTCATAATATAACTTTTGATCGGTATCTTTTTCTTACACGAAAACAACAAAAGGGAGAACCAATTGAGAAATTTTATGGACATCTCAAAGAACTTTCGGAAAATTGTGATCTTGGAGAAAAAGGAGATACCATCATCAGAGACGTTTTTATCGCAAACATGCAGAACGAAGATATCCAAAAAGAGCTTCTAAAAGAAACAGTAGACCCTGATAGAGCATTAGCAATAGCAATCAATATTGAAATGGGTACCCTCAATCAACTCAAAATGAATGCCAACAAAGCTGAATTACATTCAACCGTCAATCAAGTACAACGGATGCGCATCGCGAATGGTACTCCCTTTTCAACTATGAATACAACCGCACGGAAAAAGCCCACAACTTGTCACTTTTGTGGATCAAGTTGGACTCCTGAACACCGTAATAAATATCCCGCTCGGGGAAAGAGATGCAATAATTGTGGTATTGAAAACCATTTCGCTAAGGTTTGTCGTAAACCTAAAGATCCCAATTCATACCCAAGACCTAAGCCACGAGTCAATAATGTCGAAAAAGATGACCAGATTGAGGATGTCAATCAAATTTCGGCAGATTTTGACCCTGATTTGGAGTCAAACTACTCATCAGATGAAGATAATTGTGTAGCTGTAGTATCATCAACGGATCTCACAACTTCGATGACAGCAATCAACCTTCCTGTAATATTTGGTAATACATCAACAAATGTTTTGGTGGATTCAGGCAGCGTATGCACAATAATAAACGAATTATTGGCAAATTCAATCATTTCCCACGACTCAAAATCTAAGTGGATACGCGGGGAAACATTTTTGAATGAGCCTATTCATACGGTAGGCATTATCCAAACTTCAATTCAAAGCGGCAATTGGCACGCAAATCCAATTGAAATTCAAGTAGTGGCGGACGCTCATCGTTCACTGTTGGGTAGAGATTTGTTTCCAGCACTTGGACTCTCAATTCGACAATCAAATAATCAAAAGATAATCAATCAGGTAGAACAAGAATACTGTCCAATTAAAACACAGATTGCAATCGATTTCCCTGATCTAATCTCCAGAATCGGTAAGTCCAAAGTTCATATAGTTCGTTCAAAATTTCACAAAAACTATACCCCTTCACACCAAAAAGGTCGCCGTGTCCCTATAAATCTGTTAGACAAAGTATCTGACGAGCTAAAGAAACTTACAGAACAAGGACATATTGAAAAATTACAAGAATGTTCTGATAAAAACTTTATTTCTCCGATTGTAATTACAGTCAAGAAGGACAAATCTGTAAAATTAGCTCTTGATTCGAAAATTCTGAACAAAGCGATACACAAGAACAAGTATCAAATGCCAAATATAGATAGTCTTATTGATTCAATTTCACAACATATTAATGACTCTAATCATGGAGAAAATGTTTATTTTTCACAAATTGACTTAAAATACGCATATAGCCAAATAAACTTGCATCCGGATGCCGCACGCCATTGTAATTTCAATATCATTTGTGGAGACGCAACCGGTACGTACCGTTTTAAGACGGGATTTTATGGACTTACGGATATGCCGGCAGAGTTTCAAAAGGCGATGGATTATACACTGGTTGGTTTGTCTCATACATATTGTTTTTTGGACGATATAATTGTAGTTAGCAAAGGTACCCAGGAATCACATCTCAAATACGTCTACAATTGCCTGCAGAAACTCGAGGCCGATAACCTCAGAATTAATTTAAGCAAATGTCATTTTGCAAAACACCAGATAAATTGGCTTGGTTTTACATTCTCGCAAAGTGGTGTCAAACCCATAGAGTCTAAAACAGCAGCAATTTCTGAAATCAAAGCTCCTAAGACATTGAAACAATTGCTTTCATTCCTAGGTAGTGTTCATCATTTAAGCAAATTTATTCCTAATCTTGCTAAAATATGTCATCCTCTTCGGCCGTTATTAAAAAAAATGAAAAATTTCTTTGGACCGAATATCATCAAACACATTTTGAACACATTAAAACTGTTATTGCAAACGCTACAGAAAATACCCATTTTAAACCAACACTGGAAACACGCATCAAATGCGATGCCTCTCGCCAAGGTTTAGGCGCTGCACTCGAACAACTAGTTTGTGAAGGGTGGAAAACAGTTGCTTTTGCATCCCGCTTTCTTAATAGCAACAAAGAACGCTATAGTATAAACTAACTAGAATTGCTTGGGGTGGTTTGGGCTATCAAATATTTTAAATATTATTTATTTGGAAAGACTTTTACGGTTTTGACAGATCACATAACTTCTTTCAGTTCTAAATTCTCACCGTTCCAATAAATCTTATAATAGCAGATTAACACGTTGGATTGATCGTTTGTTACCATTTGATTTTATCATAGAGCATATTCCTGGCACCCGAATGGGTTTAGTTGATTATATTTCGCGCCAACCGAACCAGAAAGCAAAAAGCGTCACTCAATATGATGAGGAATTCATGGTAGCAACAATTTCCCGCATTCGCGACGCAATTACATCTTTATTAAGTCATTCAAATAAAATTCCTTTCCATAAGCGGCCCATAAACAGCAAAAACAAGTTACAAGTAAACCGGACGCGCGTCCACTCTTGCAAACCTGCTAAAATTAACCCGCATAACTCAAATGCCTCAAATAATTCATTCACTACTCGAGCACAAGTGCGCAATTATAATTCAGCATGCATTTCTCAATTTAGTTACCACGCAAATCAACCCCAATAACAACTCCTAGTGCAAACCCCAACAATAACACCCAGGCCTCATCATCACCAGAAACTCAGGACATTGAACTGTCCAGGGAGGAAGTTTTTGAGAGCAACCTCAATCAGCTCTTTACATAGTCGTTTCTAGCAGTCCTGACTAGCAAGGACGCAGTACTAAAGGAGATCAGAGATTGTGTTCTACAAGATGACGAAGCCCGATGCAAAGAAGTCAGCCCATACATTCACTCCTTTTGGAAAGTTTTTCATGTGCGGTCCGGTTGCTTGTGTGTCGACGAACGCGTCGCCATACCAAATTCAATAAAGGAGGCAGTAGTGGAATCACTACACATGACCCACCCCGGTAGTTGGGGGACGATTTCTCTGTCTCAATATGCATGGTGGCCATATATGCATAGAGAAATTTTGGCCAAAGCATCGGATTGCGTTCCATGCACGGATATTGGAAAGAATTTAAAGCCTATTATACCAAAATCTAAATGGCATCCACATAAGGCTTGCCAAGAACCAAATGAAGAAATTGACTTTGGGGGTCCGATAACGAATGAAAAAGATAAAGATATTTATTTTTTGGCATGTATTGACCGTTATTCAAAGTATCCGACAGTTAGAATTTTTGAAAAAGCTAATGGGACAAATGTAGTAAAATTTCTCCGTATTTACGCATACACACATGGAATTCCACGAACAATCCGTTTAGACCAAGCCACTTGTCTAGTAGGTAAACAAGTGACAAATTACTGTAATGAAAACAATATTGACATTCCCCGACGCACCGGTCGGAGACCATAGAGCTATTGGATTAGTGGAGCGAATGATACAGACAATAAAACGACGGTTATCCTGCATGAAAGCTGAAAATAAAGATACATTCGCAACATCTAAAGCAATTAAACAAATTATTTCTGATTTACGTATAACAAAACAGAAAACAACAAAGATAACACCATTTGAAGCCCCTTTCGGTCGTCCGGCAAATACTCCTTTAAGGAATATTAGCACTTTTCCTTCTAGTTTAAATCTAACTTTTGAAAAAATTATTAACCACTATTTAGATGCCGATACAGTTCCTGTAGATGACTACCTTGATGACGCAAGATGGACCAACCCCGAAAGAAGCGATCTGGACATTGAGAAATCCATGAACAAGGCACAACAGGACGCAGGACTTCGCTCTCGCAATTCGGACAATAAGGAATCGCGGTTCATTATTCATCCAAAAATCACGAACCCCATTCCCAGAACAGAAAAAGCCTTAAATGTAAAGCTAGCGCGAAAACTACCTAACAAAAAGAGGGCCAAAAGACAGCTTGCCGGACTATATGCGGTTCTTAAACCAGGATCCTTTGTCACAAAATCTTCCCCTACAACAACCATAATCAATGAGCCTGGACGATCTCCAGTGAAAGTTAGAGATAGTGATTTGGCAAAGTTCGGCACCAAAGCAGAAAGGTCTACTAATCTCTGGGCATAAGCACAAAGACGTCCTGCACCCTATGAACAAACAACGGAGACAAAAATCGCCAAGCACGGTAATGATGTCAAGCGACAAAAGCGAGGAGAAATCAAGATTCGCCATCGCCATCGTGATACTACTTCCGTTGTCTCATCTGTGAACTCTAATGTCTCTCGAGCCCTCACAGTCCGCAAACCCGCTAAACCACAGCCCAAACGAAGTCGTCACACGGTTGCGTGAAAAGAAAATAACAATGCAACAGCTCCGGAACAACCGCTTATATCGATAATACCCGCCCCATCAACATCCTCATCACAAAATCCAGTAACGTCCGCCGCCTCACAAGAACAACAAGCAGCTCGAAAACGCAAACGGCCCCAATTTTACGGATTTTCAGATGCGGACATATCTCCAACCAGTTCGTTGGCATCATCCAGCTCCAATAAATCGAAAAAGCGAAAATCGAAAAAAGAAAAGAAGGGCTCAACAAACGAAAATACAGTAGTCACAATGATTCAAAACGCGGAACAATCAAGAATTCCCTCCCCACCACGACCTGATATCCAAATTGGTCAAGCTTCTCCACAAGATTCAAGAGTTCGATATTATGAGTATGAACAAGAACGGGAACTTTCTGTGTGGGATGCAGAAAATGAAATTTGAACAAAACTGTTAAAACTACGTAAACTCATATAAACTACATTTATTTATTTCGTTCATGTTTCCGTGTTACAAATCCAGTCTTTAATGGATACATTAATGTTAATTTTCTTCAATTGCTGTTCAATGTATTAAATTTAATTCATTCATGTATTCGCTCAGCGAATCCCCGTCTTGTTATGTGTGTCTGTTATTTATTCATTCCAATGTATTCATTTTACATGCTCTAAAATTCAAAGCGTATTTGCCCCCCGAATTCCAATTTCAATTACACTTTCGTATTGTATGAGCTGTCTCTTATTGTCAAGTGATAATGTTATAAAAGCACTTACATACTACACACATGTGCAGTTAATATTTTCTCAAGCACACATGCTTCGCATTTACTTAATGATCAATCTTTTCATTTCTTCAAAATAACATTTGTGGCACTTTTGCAGTTTACTTTATGTTATGTTAAATTTCTTCTCAATTCCATAGTTTATGTTTTACCCTAAAAATTGTAAATACATTAAAATTTTTCTGTCATGGGGGAAATGTGATACGTATGTATACTTATATATGGAAAGCTTATGTGTACTAAATTATTTGACCCTCTATTTTTAATATTTATATCATGCGCTTATAACTTGAGTTATGACTTTTTATTATTTCACATATAAAAATATTCCCGCTAGTCTACTATATTATTTCATATGTTGTTCACAGTATTTTATTATAAGTAATCAGAATATCATTTAGTCAATCTGAATTCAAGTTGCTTCTGCAAACGCTCTTAATTTACTTAAGACAATTTAGCTGTGGATTCGCATCGCGATTCCAATAAACCAATTCTTTAAAACACACTTATTCAAGGATTCGCTCTGCGATTCCCACTACACTTTGAGATAGTGTATTTGCGACACACATCTGAGTCTGTTCGCAAAGCTTAAGTATAACAGGCCAAAAAAAGCTGATTTGATTTTTTTTCTTAAAATTAAAACAGCGCAGTTCTGAAGCTAAATAATAATAATAGTAATTTGTTTTTGTTTCTATGTGTTCTATGAAAATCTTTTTGCCAACAATTTAGCTGTCTCCTAGCGTTGGAGGTTTGTTTATATTATGTCGGTGACCCACGAGACTATAATTAGAGCACTCCCGGTCATGAGAACCGTTGCTTCTCTGCTGAATAATTGGATGCAATTGAGGAATTGAAGAAAAATTTATCATACGTTTTCCAACATTCCACCACTGTAATTTCAATTGATGTCCCCAGAGGTGTCTCGTTTTCCAGTTCCTGCATGTAGCAACCACAATCATCAGACCACTCGTGCATCAAATTCACCCATAAGTCCCACATGTGAGAGGAATAAGTACAACCAATAAAAAAATTGCTGGAAAAAATCAGAAAGGTTGTCAATTTTAGGCGTTGAGAAAACAAATATAAATCTGTTTTTATGAAATTTGACATTTTAATACACATTATTGTTTTGAATAAAAACAAGCTTTTGTTTTTGTTATATGTAACCTGTGATGAGTAAAAAATTTGAACTTGATTTTTGTGCAAACTTTATCCCGACATACAAAATATACGATTTTGAAATTTACATAATTTTATAAATTATGAAAATTTTTGAGACGAAATGCTTGTTATGGTTTCTACTCTCGAACAGCTGGTCTGAATTTCCTGTTAATTGGACTTTTCTCTTTCGTCTGTTTTATACCTCCGGATATTGTTTTTTATCACTTCCGATAGAACATATCCGATGTCATATGCTTAAAAGTTAAACTTGGAGAAATAGAGCTTCCATTGTTTTCACCGGATCAAAATCAGTTGTTTTATACATCGTAAATTATTATTATTATTTCTGCCTTTGCATTGAATGACCGCTTATGAAAAACTTAACATAGCTATAGCTGATGACAGAATTAACTAAGAAAGCAATTTTAAACTGGCCAAAATTTTTTCAAGGAAATTTCTTTCACTGATTTTTTTCTTAACAGTGTAAAAAGTGACATACGATCAAATAATGATCATAGTAAAAATACACAATTAAAATATCATGATTCAGAAATGATTTACAATGGTAGCTGACTCCGGGTCGAGAAATATGTAATTTAGTGCGTACAAGGTATCGTTACTGTTAAAAGGACAGAGAATGATACAAACCGTCGTTTATTTGGATTTTTATCTGATTACATAATTTTCGAAAGACTTCACTTTTTGTTCAGTTATGATACCTAAACAAAATCAATTCATCAATCCCCACCGTTGTTAGAATATTATTGGCGATTTTGTTGTCGAACACGAAATCAGGCAAAACAGACTGCCCCATAGAAGAAAATATTAGGTTCAATTATTTTCAAACTAAGGTTGTCAAATATGAGCTTCTATAATTTGTTCACTCCAACACGAATCTTTTTTTCCCTCTTATGAATCAACATGGTAGTGGTGTTGTGCTCAATAGGGAAAGATTGAAAAAACACGTCTTAAAATTTTTAACCAGTTCTTGCAAGTGCACAGCTTGGAGACAAATTTGACGAATTACGGCTTGCTTTATAGAGAAACGGGAACAAGATTTGGTTTGCATGGACACTTCTAAATAAGCAAGATAACGAAAACAAAAAAAGAGCCGGCGAACTTATGAAAACTCCAACATTTGAAAAATATCAATATCAGTAAAACTGTCAAGGAAGACAAAGTTTTGTTTTGTGAAACCACAAGTTCCAGAAATTTATTTTGGAACAACTGTGTAAAATTAAACAGATTAAAAATAATTAGGTCATAAGAAGAAAAAAAAGAAATATGTACATACTTTTTTCAAGTTTCAGTTTTACTTTTTTCTTTTTTCCCTCAAACTTCCTGTGTTCTTTGCTTGAATTCGGATTCATTCATAGTTTACACTTTGAGTTCACGTTAGGAGTCCCGTCGTTACTATATGCCAATAAGTAAGACAACAAATCTTTTTTTTGTAAAATTGCGTCCAATGTGAAATAAATAAAAATCAACGACAAAAATTTTCAACAAGATTTTCCTATTTTTTTTAACAGCGAACACCGTGATCTGGAGAACTTGTGATCTGGATGTATGAGCTACAGAAGAAAGACTATAGCTGGTCAAATATTTTAGAACTATGCGACGTTTTTCTGCAGAAAATTTTTCTCCAAATTTTTAGGGTTATTTATTTCACAGCAACTTTTTTTCAGGTTTATATGTGCTACAATGCCAAGATGAAAAAATTTTAAGGTTTACTTCTACTTCAAAAAACAGTTTTGAAAAATTTTTATTATTAAATAAAGTTTAATAATATGCGATCAGATCCGCTCTATTTTTCTCGGCTGTTTGATTGGCCGAAAGTAACAAAAAAAGTTAGGCTCTCAAAAAACTCTTTTACTCAATAAACGCAGAACGTTGGGATTGTTATTTTTATAACTCTTCAACATCGCAATTTGCCGAGCTTAAAAGCAGTGTTTTAAAATCATTAAATTGTTCACACCAGCATTCAACAGTTTTAAAAACTCCGGTCACACTTTACAGCGGAATATTATTTTGTCAGAGATCGTTAATGATCAGAAGTTCATCAATTAATATATGAGTAAAAGAGATATCAGCAAATTGAGTAAAATGTTTTTTTTGCTTTAAAAGATTGAAGTGTAGCGATCTTCTTTTCGGCTGATTTTGGTTATTATCAGCGATAAATTTATCAATTTCAAAGTTCTTGGAAGTTCTTGTAAAATTCTTATTAAGTTAACCTATCAAATCACGCTGGCCTTGAATAATATACTACAAAGTATTGGTTGGCATTGAAAACCAAAAGAGAAGTTTTGCAATTGACTCAGATTTTATTAAGAGATTTCTAACTAAGGTACATAATTAAAGGTCAATTTCATTAAAGTTTTTAATTTGCTTACGATGTTTGAGGTACAACAAATAAAACATTAGTGCTTAATGGAGTGTAAATTGCCTATATGTGTTTCCTGTCTTTGAGCGTTTAACCCTAAGTTATATACTGGCAGTGTTTTAAATTTGCGCAGGTTTCAAAATAAGTCAGGCCAGATTACTTCTGTAAGCAATATCAACAGTAATTGTGAAAAAAAGTCACGCTAATGTCTTCTTGTAAGACGCAAAAATATTGTTAAACAACAGTTTTCTCTCCAACCAGTAGTATTTTAACAAACCCATTAAACATTTTTGTGTCAACTGTGATGAGTAGGCTAATAAACAAGAAAGCTCGGTAATGTGCGTTTGCGCATATTGATCCGGAGTGTGACCATCTACATTTCTGAATACACTTACTTCGAAATTAATTGGTCATTGAGTAAAAAACTGGTTTTAATACAAACCGCTAAATCGCAACAAATAATGTTGCATTGTAAAGTTAATTATTCCCGCGATTATGAAACGACGAGACAGGGCCAACAACAAAACGACAAAAACATTAACTACAGTCTTAAATTTAAAAAATTACTAACAAAATCGAAAAAGCATCAGGTTTTGCTTTAAAGTGAATAACAATTAGGTTTTTAACTAAACAAACCAATTTGTGCTTCACTTCGAAGTAGATGGGACCTGTCCTTAATGGGACTTAGTCGCCAGTAAAAAAACAAGATTGAAAGGAGGCGAAATAACAACAACCTTAAGCTTTCAACCAAAATACGAGCTAGATTCCTATGTAATTTCATCAGAGTTATTGGGACCAGTCATTAGTGAGCCTATGAATTGAACAACCCCAAATTGGAGAGCCAAGGGGAGTTGCCAATGATGAATTCAGGAGACAAAATAGACAGCAAAAGTAATTAAAAAAATTTACTAAAGACATAAAATGGACATCACTTTTTTTACAAACACTTAAAAACAAAGACAAAATTGCATCAGATAAAACCAGATGAAATTGCAAACATCACCAGATAAAGCGTCAGGTAAACGTGAAATTAGCGGTAGGAAAAAATGTGATTATTCACAAAACATATGTGACCAGTTTTTAATGAGACTAGGTTGCAAGTTGACAAAAAAGAACGAAAGGCTGAATTTAAAATTATGATCACTTTTTCGGAAACAATTAATTTCATAGCAAAAAGAAATCTTATTCATCAAAAACAATAACATGGGTTCTTTTAATTCTTAACTGTAAGCCATTGTCACCTGTTGTTATCCAGAATATGACATGTGAGTACAAAAAAACAAAAAATAAATCCAAAAATCAATTCAGTTATTCAGTTAAACTTTGGGACGAAACAGTGTACAAGCCGTTAAAACGCTGAGTTATTCCTTAAAGTCATTATAAGTGTTCATCTGCTCTGATCTTAAGGATCCGCAGGAACCGTTACTATTGTCCTTTATCTGACAACAAAATACGAAAAATGATCTAAAGAATGGTCAAATATTCATATATCACAAAAGTTGAGAATTTGAAAGAAAATTTGAATTATCAGAGCCACAAAACATTAAATAAGAAACAAATTTTGTTCTTTGAGCAGCATGGTGCCCCATTTTAGAGGGGCTACGGGGAAAAGATAACAAAAAATCATCACAAGGAATGACTGTATCAAACAATCAAAAACATTTTATGGAACCACTGAGTATCAAAGTAACCACGTGCAACAAAACACAAAAAAAGAATTGTATTTTCGTCAACAAAAAGTCCAGGCATCAACAATCTACTTGAAACATCTAAAAAATTGTCCTAATTTCATTTTTTGAAAAAAGAAAATTCTCATATGAAAACTCTTGATATCGAAGCCATGAGACCACTATTCAAAAATTATAATCCCCCGAAAGATTAGACAAGCAATTTCTAGAATAAAAATCTGCAATCTGTGTTTACCAAGACTACGCAACAAGTTGACAGAAATTAGAAACTAGTGACGAAAAGCCAAAGTTTTTTTATTGGTTCATTTATGCTATTTGGGGCAGCCAACTGGATCTTTTATTATTGGTATTTGGTCATGTGACCCCAAAAATAGCATCCAATGCCGGAAAATCACAAGAATGCATTTCAATTTCACGAAGACATTTTTTTGGGAAGCTATAAAAACTATTAAATTTTCTCTGAAAGGATAACATTCGATTATTAAGCCTCAATTTTAAATAAATATGATCTGTCAATAAATAACGTTTGATAAGAAGGTATTCTTGTCTGTAATAAACATAAAAACAATAATTGCTAAAATAGTTTACATAAAATCCCCAATTGAACCAAATATATTCACAAAAATGTTATGGTTGTCAGATGCGACAAGGAGACCAATAACAGCCTTGCTTTTGCTCTGCATTCAGTAGAAGGAGAAGGAGGTATTTTTTTAAATTGTTATAGAATTAGATAATTTTGCAATTGCAATATGTTAAAAATAACTGACGCCTCTTGGAAATCGATTGTGATAGAATAGTTACAATGAAAAAACGGCAAAATTATTATTCCAAAACGCTATTAGACTAGCCCTCTTTTGAGTTTGTTCTAAAATGTGTCAGAAGTTTGTGGTTCTTTAATTCCGACAGATTTAAAAAAAAAATGAGCTAAGGAAACATATTTGGTGTCAAATTTGATGAAACCTAATTTTGAAAACCATAATTTTGAAGTTGTTGAATCAAACGATTCGGCAAACCTCTTCTTTGCTAACAAGCAAAACCGTTAACTTTCTAGTAATCATTTTATAAGTTTATTAGTAAAATTGACAAAAAATTGAGCAATGCTCCGTAAAACATGAACAAAAATGATCGATGTCATTCTATTGATCTCGATAACTGCCCAGAAAATGAATTAAAAAATCTTTTCTATTCAACATTCTACATTGTGCTGACTTTTTGATGATACCACTCACAACGCTCTACAATGAATATATCGATCAGCCAAAGTTCACTGAACAAAGAGTTCCCATTTGATCATATAAGTCCGCCCCATATGGGTCTGACCAATAATATTGTTTCTGGCAGATTTTTTTTTTCTCCGTACAGGAAATTGAAGTCGCGTATTGGGTCTCTTGGCTGGCCAATAATCTAGTCTAGTGCAGTTGCACCGCATGAATTTCATTTCTCCCTTGGAAAACAATCGAAACCCGGCATCTACGCCCCAAAAAGGTTTTCTTAAATGTTCCGCATATTTGACTTTTTTGGAATCGAAACATTTAGGAGAAGTGAACCAGCTACTAAGCAAGCCAGCTTTCTGTTTTGTGTAAGAAGGTATCCTGGTCTGTAATAAACATAAAAACAATAATTGCTAAAATACTTTTCAAAAAGCCCCAATTGAACCCATTATATTCAAAACAATTTTTGGTGGTCAGATGCAACAAGGAGACCAATAACAGCCTTGATGTTGCTGTGCATTCAGTAGGAGGAGGTTTTTTTTGAATTGTAACAGAATTAGATAATTTTGCAATTGCACAATGTTAAAAATAACTGATGCATCTTGGAAATGGGTTGTTATAGAATAGTTATATTGAAAAAACGGCGAATCTATTATTCCAGAACGCTATCAGACTAGCCCTCTTGAGTTTGTTCTAAAATGTGTCAGATGTTTGTGGTTCTTTAATTCCGACAGATTTCAAAAAATTGAGCTAAGGAAACATATTTGGTGTCGTATTTGATGAAACCTATATTTAAAAACCATAATTTTGAAGTTGTTGAATCAAACGATTCGGCAAACCACTTCCTTGCTAACAAGCAAAACCGTTAACTTTTCAGTATTCATTCTATAAGGTTGAAAAGATGAACAATAATGATGGATGTCATTCTAAAGATCTCGATAACTGCCAAAAAAAATGAATTAAAAATCTTTTCTATTCTAATTTCTACGCTATGCTGACTTTTTGATGATACCACTCACAACTCTCTACAATGAATATACCGATCAGCCAAAGTTCACTGAACAAAGAGTACCCATTTGATCATATAGTTCCGCCCCATATGGGTCGGACCAATAATACTGTTTCTGGCAGATTTTTTTTCTCCGTACAGGAAATTGAAGTCGCGTATTGGGTCTCTTGGCTGGCCAATATTCTATTCTAGTGCAGTTGCACCGCATGAATTTCATTTCTCCCTTTGAAAAAATCAAAACCCGGCATCTACGCCCCAAAAAGTTTTTCTTAAATGTGCCGCATATTTGACTTTTTGGAATCGACATATTCAGGAGGAGAAGTGAACCAGCTACTAAGCAAGCCAGTTTTCTGTTTTGTGTAAGAAGGTATCCTGGTGTGTAATAAACATAAAAACAATAATTGCTAAAAGAGTTTTCAAAAACCCCCAATTGAACCCAATATATTCACAACAATATTGGGTTGTCAGATGCAACAAGGAGACCAACAACAGCCTTGATGTTGCTGTGCATTCAGTAGAAGGAGGTATTTTTTAAACTGTAACAGAATTAGATAATTTTGCAATTGCACTATGTTAAAAATAACTGATGCATCTTGGAAATGGATTGTTATAGAATATTTATATCGAAAAAACGGCGAATCTTTTATTCCAGAACGCTATCAGACTAGCCCTCTTTTGAGTTTGTTCTAAATTGTGTCAGAAGTTTGTGGTTTTTTAATTCCGACAGATTTCAAAAAATTGAGCTAAGGAAACATATTTGGTGTCGTATTTGATGAAACCTATATTTGAAAACCATAATTTTGAAGTTGTTGAATCAAACGATTCGGCAAACCACTTCCTTGCTAACAAGCAAAACCGTTAACTTTTCAGTATTCATTCTATAAGGTTGAAAAGATGAACAATAATGATGGATGTCATTCTAAAGATCTCGATAACTGCCAACAAAAATGAATTAAAAATCTTTTCTATTCTACATTCTACGCTATGCTGACTTTTTGATGATACCACTCACAACTCTCTACAATGAATATACCGATCAGCCAAAGTTCACTGAACAAAGTGTACCCATTCGATCATATAGTTCCGCCCCATATGTGTCGGACCAATAATACTGTTTCTGGCAGATTTTTTTTCTCCGTACAGGAAATTGAAGTCGCGTATTTGGTCTCTTGGCTGGCCAATAATCTATTCTAGTGCAGTTGCACCGCATGAATTTCATTTCTCCCTTTGAAAAAATCGAAACCCGGCATCTACGCCCCAAAAAGTGTTTCTTAAATGTGCCGCATATTTGACTTTTTGGAACCGACATATTCAGGAGAAGTGAACCAGCTACTAAGCAAGCCAGTTTTCTGTTTTGTGTAAGAAGGTATCCTGGTCTGTAATAAACATAAAAACAATAATTGCTAAAATACTTTTCAAAAAGCCCCAATTGAACCCATTATATTCAAAACAATTTTTGGTTGTCAGATGCAACAAGGAGACCAATAACAGCCTTGATGTTGCTGTGCATTCAGTAGAAGGAGGTATTTTTTAAATTGTAACAGAATTAGATAATTTTGCAATTGCACTATGTTGAAAATAACTGATGCATCTTGAAAATGGATTGTTATAGAATAGTTATATTGAAAAAACGGCGAATCTTTTATTCCAGAACGCTATCAGACTAGCCCTCTTTTGAGTTTGTTCTAAAATGTGTCAGAAGTTTGTGGTTCTTTAATTCCAACAGATTTCAAAAAAATGAGCTAAGGAAGCATATTTTGTGTCGTAATTGATGAAACTTATATTTAAAAACCATAATTTTGAAGTTGTTGAATCAAACGATTTGGCAAACCACTTCCTTGCTAACAAGCAAAAACCGTTAACTTTTCAGTATTCATTCTATAAGGTTGAAAAGTTGAACAATAATGATGGATGTCATTCTAAAGATCTCGATAACTGCCAAGAAAAATGAATTAAAAATCTTTTCTATTCTACATTCTACGCTATGCTGACTTTTTGATGATACCACTCACAACTCTCTACAATGAATTTACCGATCAGCCAAAGTTCACTGAACAAAGAGTACCCATTTGATCATATAGTTCCGCCCCATTTGGGCCGGACCAATAATACTGTTTCTGGCAGATTTTTTTTCTCCGTACAGGAAATTGAAGTCGCGTATTGGGTCTCTTGGCTGGCCAATAGCCTATTCTAGTGCAGTTGCACCGCATGAATTTCATTTCTCCCTTTGAAAACAATCGAAACCCGGCATCTACGCACCAAAAAGTTTTTCTTAAATGTGCCGCATATTTGACTTTTTGGAACCGACATATTCAGGAGAAGTGAACCAGCTACTAAGCAAGCCAGTTTTCTGTTTTGTGTAAGAAGGTATCCTGGTCTGTAATAAACATAAAAACAATAATTGCTAAAATAGTTTTCAAAAAGCCCCAATTGAACCCAATATATTCACAACAATTTTGGGTTGTCAGATGCAACAAGGAGACCAATAACAGCCTTGATGTTGCTGTGCATTCAGTAGAAGGAGGTATTTTTTAAATTGTAACAGAATTAGATAATTTTGCAATTGCACTATGTTAAAAATAACTGATGCATCTTGAAAATGGATTGTTATAGAATAGTTATATAGAAAAAACGGCGAATCTTTTATTCCAGAACGCTATCAGACTAGCCCTCTTTTTGAGTTTGTTCTAAAATGTGTCAGAAGTTTGTGGTTCTTTAATTCCGACAGATTTCAAAAAATTGAGCTAAGGAAACATATTTGGTGTCGTATTTGATGAAACCTATATTTAAAAACCATAATTTTGAAGTTGTTGAATCAAACGATTCGGCAAACCACTTCCTTGCTAACAAGCAAAACCGTTAACTTTTCAGTATTCATTCTATAAGGTTGAAAAGATGAACAATAATGATGGATGTCATTCTAAAGATCTCGATAACTGCCAAAAAAAATGAATTAAAAATCTTTTCTATTCTAATTTCTACGCTATGCTGACTTTTTGATGATACCACTCACAACTCTCTACAATGAATTTACCGATCAGCCAAAGTTCACTGAACAAAGAGTACCCATTTGATCATATAGTTCCGCCCCATTTGGGCCGGACCAATAATACTGTTTCTGGCAGATTTTTTTTCTCCGTACAGGAAATTGAAGTCGCGTATTGGGTCTCTTGGCTGGCCAATAGCCTATTCTAGTGCAGTTGCACCGCATGAATTTCATTTCTCCCTTTGAAAACAATCGAAACCCGGCATCTACGCACCAAAAAGTTTTTCTTAAATGTGCCGCATATTTGACTTTTTGGAACCGACATATTCAGGAGAAGTGAACCAGCTACTAAGCAAGCCAGTTTTCTGTTTTGTGTAAGAAGGTATCCTGGTCTGTAATAAACATAAAAACAATAATTGCTAAAATAGTTTTCAAAAAGCCCCAATTGAACCCAATATATTCACAACAATTTTGGGTTGTCAGATGCAACAAGGAGACCAATAACAGCCTTGATGTTGCTGTGCATTCAGTAGAAGGAGGTATTTTTTAAATTGTAACAGAATTAGATAATTTTGCAATTGCACTATGTTAAAAATAACTGATGCATCTTGAAAATGGATTGTTATAGAATAGTTATATAGAAAAAACGGCGAATCTTTTATTCCAGAACGCTATCAGACTAGCCCTCTTTTTGAGTTTGTTCTAAAATGTGTCAGAAGTTTGTGGTTCTTTAATTCCGACAGATTTCAAAAAAATGAGCTAAGGAAACATATTTTGTGTCGTATTTGATGAAACCTATATTTAAAAACCATAATTTTGAAGTTGTTGAATCAAACGATTTGGCAAACCACTTCCTTGCTAACAAGCAAAAACCGTTAGCTTTTCAGTATTCATTCTATAAGGTTGAAAAGTTGAACAATAATGATGGATGTCATTCTAAAGATCTCGATAACTGCCAAGAAAAATGAATTAAAAATCTTTTCTATTCTACATTCTACGCTGTGCTGACTTTTTGATGATACCACTCACAACTCTCTACAATTAATATACCGATCAGCCAAAGTTCACTGAACAACGAGTACCCATTTGATCATATAGTTCCGCCCCATATGGGTCGGACCAATAATACTGTTTCTTGCAGATTTTTTTCTCCGTACAGGAAACTTAAGTCGCGTATTGGGTCTCTTGGCTGGCCAATAATCTATTCTAGTGCAGTTGCACCGCATGAATTTCATTTCTCCCTTTGAAAACAATCGAAACCCGGCATCTACGCCCTAAAAAGTTTTTCTTAAATGTGCCGCATATTTGACTTTTTGGAATCGACATATTCAGGAGAAGTGAACCAGCTATTAAGCAAGCCAGTTTTCTGTTTTGTGTAAGAAGGTATCCTGGTCTGTAATAAACATAAAAACAATAATTGCTAAAATAGTTTTCAAAAAGCCCCAATTGAACCCAATGTATTCACAACAATTTTGAGTTGTCAGATGCAACAAGGAGACCAATAACAGCCTTGATGTTGCTGTGCATTCAATAGAAGGAGGTATTTTTTAAATTGTAACAGAATTAGATAATTTCGCAATTGCACTATGTTAAAAATAACTGATGCATCTTGGAAATGGATTGTTATAGAATAGTTATATTGAAAAAACGGCGAATCTTTTATTCCAGAACGCTATCAGACTAGCCCTCTTTTGAGTTTGTTCTAAAATGTGTCAGAAGTTTGTGGTTCTTTAATTCCGACAGATTTCAGAAAAATGAGCTAAGGAAACATATTTGGTGTCGTATTTGATGAAACCTAATTTCAAAAACTATAATTTTGAAGTTGTTGAATCAAACGATTCGGCAAACCTCTTCTTTGCTAACAAGCAAAACCGTTAACTTTTTAGTAATCTTTTTATATGGTTATTAGTAAAAATGACAAAAATTGAGCAAAGCTCCGGAAAGTATGAACAAAGATGATGGATGTCATTCTTATGGTCTCGATAACTGCTCAAAAAAATGAATTAAAAAATCTTTACTATTCTACATTCTACGCTGTGCTGGCTTTCTAATGATACCACTCATAACTCTTCACAATGAGTATATCGATCAGCCAAAGTTCACTGAACAAAGAGTGCCCATTTGAGCATATAGTTCCGCCCCATGTGGGTCCTAACAATAATATTGTTTTTGGCAGATTTTTTTTCTCCGTACAGGTCGCGTATTGGGTCTCTTGGCTGGCCAATAATCTATTCTAGTGCAGTTGCACCGCATGAATTTCATTTCTCCCTTTGAAAACAAACGAAGCCCGGCATCTACGCCCTAAGAAGTTTTTCTTAAATGTGCCGCATTTTTGATTTTTTGGAATGAAAATATTCAGATGAAGTGAGCCAGCTACTAAGCAAGCCAGCTTTCTGTTTTGCATAAAAAGTTTTTCTGGTCTGTAATAAACATAAAATCAAAAATTGGTAAATTAGTTTTCAAGTAAGCCCCAATTGAACCCAATATATTCACAATAATTTTTGGTTGTCAGATGCGACAAGGAGACCAATAACAGCCTTGATGTTGCTGTGCATTCAGTAGAAGGAGATAATTTTTTAAATTGTAACAGAAGTAGATAATTTTGCAATTGGAATATGTTAAAAATAACTGATGCATCTTGGATATCGATTGTTATAGAAAATTTATATTAAAAAAACGGCAAGTTTAATATTCCAGAACACTATCAGACTAGCCCTCTTTTGAGTTTGATCTAAAATGTGTCAGAAGTTTGTGGTTCTTTCATTCCGACAGATTTCAGAAAAAAATTAGCTAAGGAATCATAATTGATGTCATACTTGATGAAACCTAATTTTGAAAACCATAATTTTGAAGTTGTTGAATCAAACGATTCGGCAAACCACTTTTTTGCTAGCAAGCAAAACCGTTAACTTTTCAGTACTCATTCTATAAGGTTGAAAAGATGAAGAAAAATGATGGATGTCATTCTAATGATCTCCATAACTGCCAAGAAATATGAATTAAAAACCTTTTCTATTCTACATTCTACGCTATGCTCACTTTTTGATGATACCACTCACAACTCTCTACAATGAATATACCGATCAGCCAAAGTTCACTGAACAAAGAGTACCTATTTGAGCACATAGTTCCACCCCCATGTGGGTCGGAACAATAATATTGTTTTTGGCAGATTGTTTTTCTCCATGCAGGAACTTGAAGTCGCGTATTGGGTCTCTTGATTGGCCAATAATCTAGTCTTGTGCAGT
This sequence comes from Convolutriloba macropyga, assembly GCF_964194025.1. Classification (NCBI taxonomy): domain Eukaryota; kingdom Metazoa; phylum Xenacoelomorpha; order Acoela; family Convolutidae; genus Convolutriloba; species Convolutriloba macropyga. The sequence goes on along the minus strand of NW_027449558.1, from coordinate 23,153 downwards.
TGCACCGCATCAAATTCAATTCTCCCTTTGAAAACAAACGAAACCCGGCATCTACGGCCCAAGAAGTTTTTCTTAAACGTGCTGCATAATTGAATTTTGGAATTAAAATATTCAGGAGAAATGAACCAGCTACTAAGCAAGCCAGCTTTCTGTTTTGTGTTGAATTCAGTTAATATTAATGCAGTCATCTTTAACTTTCCTCCGACTATTCTTTGGCTCAATATAGAAATATAGAAACATAAGAATAGAACAATGGGCACAGACTGGTACAATATTGGAGATTTTAAATTATTATTTTAAATGTTAAAAAAATTAATTGATAAAAGTTTAAATGACAAAATATTTAAATGATAAAAAATTAAATCAGATTCAAAGATTTCAAATTAATCAATAAATTACAGAAAACAGTGCTTAAAATAGACAAATTAGGAGAAAGCTGCTCGAAAAATAAATACATTTGTTCTTGGAAGTAAAAAATGTTTGAGACCACAAACAAAACCATTTTTTAATCAAGAAAAAAATTCTAAGAAATTCTTTGGATCAAATTAAAAATATGAAAACTAAGGAAAAGGCAAGGAAGAATGAAAAAGGAAAATATGTGAAATTTAGGGGAAAATTTGTTGACCATCTTTTATTCTGACATGTTCTTTTACAACAGTACAACATGTTATGATGCCGCGTATGACAAAAAGAGAAAAAATAAAAAATTGAAAACCATATTTTTTTAAATAATTTTTTCCATATGCACGTTTTGTGGTTATGATTGCCAGGAATAGTTTTCAACAAGCTGACAATACAAGTATCGGTATTTTTGTAAGTCATTCACGACAAAATGTTAAATGAGGCTGTCTTCCATATCTATCTCTCATTGTTGGAGCCGTCGATTACAACTGGTATTCCCCAGGCATAACCTCCGAAGTCGAATCGGGCAATAGTGGTTGCACAGTAACCGTACATCTTGAACCAAGCTGTTTTTCGGTCCTGGCTTATTTCTGGCTCTTTATCGTCCACCCACTCACTCGAATACCCAAACAGATAAAAATATAGGCTGGGGTGCAAATGAAAGTCAGTACTTCTTAAGTCGATGGATCCTTCACCGTCGGAGTTCCCACAGTCGCCTGCGCTTCCGAACCGCATCGCTCTGTAGAAATCCAACCACAGAGGTTTATCTGGCGGGGCCGGTTGCATATTAGCATAGGTATAATCGCTAGTGTTGATGTACGTGAAACATTTGTGATTCACAAGCTGAACCTTGGAAAAGGTGTTTGTTATTTTGTAGTTCGGCTCTGCGTGGCTAACCCCCGCACCCCAAGTTGAGATCCCAGTTGCCTTGATGTATGTAAGTCCGGTGACCATGTTGCAGTAGACATCAACTGAGGTTCCGCGAATTTTCACACTATGAATGCCTGATTGAGCTGAACAAAAACAAAGATTTTTTGCGATATTCGCTGATTTAGCAAATGCAAAAGAGCAACATCATTTTCTGTACACTACACATATTTAATGATGGCCGTATAATTTTAAAGCGGAAACTTGAACGATCGATTCCAAAAAAAAAAGAAACGGCGAAAGATTTGTCATTTTCAATATATAAAGCTAGGATATCAACCCAGGTTGAGGTCCTGACCAAATTGGCTTCTGATCAGACCGTCCCAGACAAAATCGACCTCTGATCAGACCGACCCAGACTGAAGTGTCCTTTGATTAGACTCTAGTGCGCTCGAAGCTCCGTGTTCGCTTAAAGTGCGCTCGAAAAGCTCCTCTGATCAGACTATTGTGCGCTCGAAAGTCATACCCTGATCAGACTAGTGTGCGCTCGAATCCGCCTCTGATCAGACTGAAGTGCGCTCGATATAGTCTCTGATCAGACTGAAGTGCGCTCGGAATTGCCTCTGATCAGACTGAAGTGCGCTCGAAATCGCCTCTTATCAGAAAAAAGTGCGCTCGAAGTTGCCTCTGTTTAGACCAAAAGTGCGTTCAAAATAGTCTGATCATAGAATGATTTTGAACGTGAACAAATCTCTCAAAATCGTTATAATATATTCATTTCATGAAAATCGATGTTATCAATTTTATATTCAACTAACGAAAAACCAATTCTGAAAGTATTGATAATGAAAATAAAACCCAAAAAAGTTCTCAAAAAAATTTATCGAGCACGCCATTTATTTATGTTTTTAACTGAATACATGAACTTAGACAGCTTTGCATAATAACGTCCTGATCTACTTTGATTCAAAATCTTTTCTTGAGAGGACCGGCAGTTGCTATCAGCTGGACCTCTTGATTCTGATCAGACCCATCAGATTTTCAGATGGAGTTCTCATCAGAATGCTGCTTTCTTGTTGACTCTTACCATAGACAACAAATGTCAGCAAACAAATAGAAAAAAAATTCGCTCGACTTGGTCTCTGGTCAGACTAGTGTGCGCTTCAATAGGCCTCTGATAAGAATAGTGCGCGCTTGAAACTGCCTCTGATCTGACCGTCCCAGACCAGAGTGACCTCTGATCAGACCGTCCCAGACAGGCAAGTTCCAGACCATTGTCCAGACAAAAGTGTGCTCGAAGCTTTTTCCAGACCATGTAATTCGAGCGCACCGAGAACATGTGTGCGCTCGAAGATGGTCTGATCAGAGCTCAATTCGGTCTGGCCACCTCGACCTGGGAAGTATGCTATATAAAATTCCTATTATTTAACTTACTGAATATATATATATATATATATATATATATATATATATATTTTATATATATATATATATATATATATATATATATATATATACATACATATATAACTTACTGAATAGTTTGCGTTTAAGCATTACCTGCAGAAAAATTTTGAAATTACCTGAGGGATTTTTCAGTTTAATATCTTGACAGTTTTCGGTCTCTCTCGTATTTGGAGTTTTTATTCTGAACCAGCGAGGTTGAGGTTGATAATATTCACATGGTACCACGTAGGAAAACGAGTCACCCTGAACTTGCTCCCATTGGTATTGGTTGCAAACGTAAGTGACCTCATGATAACTGAAGTAATGACATTCGTTTCGTTCGAGGCATCTGAAATAGAAATGAGTTTGCTGCAGCTGATTGCATTCAAGAAATCAGTCCGTCAAAAATCGTTGTCGTTCGGTGGTATCATTTATAATTTCAATTTTAGCATAAAATGTTTTTTTAAATGGATTGTTTTTTTGATCCGACCCTTCATGAAAAAGCCAAGAGTTAAGCGGTGTAATTTACACACCAAAGATTGATGATTTAATTAACTGCCTCCGTGAAGCTGTCTGTAATATGTGAATCAAAAAAGACGTTAAAAAAATTTTCCAAGTTCGTTGTGATGCAATTATCAAATCTGATTCAGTGGAATATCAATCTCTTGCGTATTCTTGGGAAATTAGGCTATCAATTGGAACAGAGGGCAAGTAATTGGGTGGCTAAGGAAATAGTGGAAGGAATCATTTTTTTGAGAAAAAAGAATTGACAAAAAAGGGATTTTTTTTATTTCTCAACTTTTTTTCTCTACTTATAACTGTAAGGCTGGATCCAAGGTTAGTAGTAATAGAGTGAGTGATAGTCCCCGGGGGGGGGGGGGTGAGGACCTCCATGTTTTAAGATAGGGTATAGCGTATTTTTCGGGATTTGGGACCTCCCTAATGTATTAAGATAGGGAATGAATTATTAAGATTAGGTATAGCGGTGTTAATGTATTAAGATAGGTTGCATGTATTAAGATTAGGATCCATGTATTAAGATTAGGAATAGAATCTCCATGTATTAAGATAGGGTATAGCCGCCATGTATTAAGATTAGTTATAGCCGCCGACATGTATTAAGATTAGTAATAGCCGCCGACATGTATTAAGATTAGTAATAGCCGCCGACATGTATTGAGATTAGTTATAGCCGCGGACATGTATTGATTAGGTGCCGCCATGTATTAAGATAGGGTATAGGTTTTGTGTATGTATTTGTGCATGTACATATGCTAGTAGTATAGTCGGTGCAAATGTGGGGGGTAGGTTCGCAGACGCTCCTGATTGGCTGAAATTTTGAGGGGAAAATATCAATGTTTGTGTAGTTATTAAGTGATTACGTGAGAACAATAGAATTGGCGTGGGTAATTAATTGCTGTAATTATGTGAGGGGCAATTATGTGACATGTTGAATTTTTGTTTACAAATTTCAGGTCATATTAAAATGTGAAATTAATTGGCGTGGGTTTTCAATTACCCTAGTTATCTGAGGGGTAATTATGTGACATGTTGAATTTTTGTTTACAAATTTTAGGTCAATTGCAAAGATTTTTCCCCTAATTGTTTGAATCAATTGTGTAACAAATGTCTTTTGCGCGCTCATTAATTGGAAAAATTTCAATGATAGAAAAAAATGAATTAAAATTGTATAAAATTACAGACACAGTATAAATGTAATAGAGAATACTAAAGAATTGTGCTATAGTAAAAGCATTTAAGTTATATGTTGAGTGGTGCTGTATGAATACCGTCAGACTGAACAATGCGCTTAGGGTAGAAATAGGACAGTCCCTTCTTTGTCTGCTCATACGTAGCAACACAATGGTTTATTGTTCTGAACCCTCTATTTGTCGAAGTAAGGTTGATAATTTCATCCATCACTCGACGATATTTTTCCATTGGTCCATCTCCAGTCTCCTCCAGAGTTCTTTTGTTCAGACCTTTGCTACTGAATTTGTACTTGTCCGACTTAGCATCGTAGCAACAATAGGTTTTACTGCAGAGACAAATCATTTCGGTGCATCTGAATTCTTCCTTGAAAAGACCTGGTTCCCGTTTATCATGCTTCTTATGTTTAGAACAACATGTTCTAGGGAAAAAGTTTTGTGAGGCATCTGCTCTGAAGGAATCATCACAGTCCTTTTCTCGCAAAGTCTCCCATTCTTCCTTTTTAACAGGTCGAATACAATCATACAAGTTCTCGTGCGCTAGCGCTAAATAAAGAGAATCTGTATCCATCTCTAACTCTTCGAATTTATCCACATCGCAAAATCTGTCGAAGAAGTTATAGTAGAGCTCCAACATACGTAATTTTGCGTACTGAAGTATGAAGAAACCAACTATTATAGGTTCTCGATGCTCAATTTTCGATTTCGCAAGCTCAACTTCGTAAATTTCTTTTGACACATTGTTCAGACGCTTAAACATTTTCCCATTGATTGCTTTGTGCGTCTTCTCATCATTCAAGTACTTGGTCTCTGTGTGTCTACTTCTGTCCATAATTTGATACCCATAAGAGCTGTTACCCAACAATTTCATTGTCTCAGCCACAACGCTAGAGTCAGGATTTTCATCACCCGCTCTTCTAGCATCTACCACTGACTGAACAAATTTGTTGAAGCATTTTTTGGGGGTGTATTGTACAAATCTATAAATCTTTGTACATTTCAGACCAAGACTGAGATAAAAGTTGAGTAAAGGTGTAATGATTGTCCCATTTTCCAACTTGAAGCTCGAAATCAACATTCGTTGAGGTTGTTTGAGTAGGTTGTTTTCAATTGCATACTCTCTCATATATTCTCCAATATCAGCTCGACTGACATTAAAGTTCTTAAAAATAGGAGGAAAATTAGAGAACTTGTACTTTAATCCGTCTGGAACTTCGAGATCGCACTGTACATATCCAAACATTTTCCCATCTCTTATTTTCGCTAAAAGAGACTCTTGCTTCATAGGTAGTTTGAAGGGAAAGTTCTTCCTCACGTGATTTCTAACATCTTCCTCTTCTTTAACACGTTCCCACCATTTACACTCCCAGACTTCAACAATATTGTATCCTTTGTTTCTCAAATAGTCTCTTCTCAATTCATCATGTTCTCTTTTTCTGATTCCTCTCTGCATTTCCTCCTCCGAGAGGCTTGCTCGATCTTCTTGGCATGGGCAAAAATGGAAATAACAACCCATTGCTTCAAATACTGTGTCACAATGAGCACAAAAACCGTCCACGCTAAAACAGTCAATCTTTTTCTGTTTCCCGGTCGTATAATAGCTTTCAATTATGCATTCCGGGCGTTGTGATTGGAGATAAGACATGACCATGTTCTCAAATGTTCGAAATTTATTGGTTCGAGCTTTGAACTTTTGAGAATTTGTGTCGAGTTCCCACCGTGTGTAAATTCCTGTTGGCATTTCTTGACACATTGAAAAAGGGTAGAGTTGACTAGCATCAATACCCACGATAGATTTACAAATATTTTCTGAATTCCTGATAAAGGTTTGATCAACTACTGCCTTTCTTGTGAACACAATAGAAGGTCCACCAGTCATGTCCTCGCGTATTTTATCATGTAAATCCTTGTCACTTTCAACAAATGGGAAGAATTTGTGGTTTGTTGACTGGTGAAGACAAATGTTTGCTAAATTGGGAAGTGTACATCCGAGTTTTAACATGTCGATTCCTTTGTTGTGATAAAATTTCATCATTTTTTGCATTGCTTCTAGTGTTGGAACAACATCCTTGTTGTTGTACCACTTGACAAAATCTCTAAATGTAGACATTTGCTCTTCCTCCCAAATCACTTTCAAGTAATTGTAGTTATCGACTCCAGATGGAGGAACTTCTTTCAGTCTCAATTTTTTCAGAGCTTCTTGTTGAGATAGTCCACTGTTCAGCAACTTAGTAAAGTCAGTGAATTCTTTCTCCAAAGGGTTGTGATCCTTCAGCTTACTGAAGAAACATTCATAGGGGGGTAGAGAAGGTGCGTCAATTTTATTTGGAGAATCGAACCATTCATATGGGAAGAAACCTTTAGTCTCGCTGGTCTTGTAAGCTTTGAGGAATGAATCGAGAGATGTAGCTCCTCCAAGGAAATTTAGAATGTCAAGGAACTGCACGTCACCGAACTTGAAGGAAAAAAAATGATTTGCCTTTTTGATAACTGTAGGTTGAATATCCCGTTCATGAATGAGATAAGGTAGAAGGTAGGATTTGATGAGATTCAAATCGTACTTTCCACTGTTGAATCCAAATACAGGTAATGTGTTGATATAACGCTCAAAGTGTTGTTGCAAGTCCAAAAGTTGATTTTTCTGCATTTGTAGGAACTGAGTAGACATATCAGCTTCCTCCTCCTCCTCAATACACTCATCTTCAAAATCAAATGCAGGATTTGTTCGACCTTTCCTTTCGTTCAATTTTTCAAAGATGGCTTTGACTCGACTATTGATTATCTCTTGAATTGATGCGAATTTTGCTTGCATTTCGGTTTTACTCTTGTTAGCTAACTCCTCAAGAGCTTCGACAAAAGAAACAATCAGGTTCTTAGGGTCTTTGTCGCAAAGAAACACAGGTTCTTCAATCAAGTTGGAGGAAATGGAGACAGATATTGGTTCATGTTTTCCAATCCAAGTAGTTGTATTTGTATCTTTTAGCTCTTCAGTGGGAACGCAGATAGATTCAAAGTCAAAAATAGCCAAGTTTTTGAACAGTTTTTGATCATCATTGTAAGAAATTCCGAATGCATCGAGTTTATCAAACAAGGTTTCTCGCAGAGCATACACACTCTTTGGATAAATATGCTGTACTCTGTCTTTGCAGGAATTTACATGACGGTTGAAATTACTTACGTACTTTATAAATGTATCGCAACTGGGGCAACGGAATCGTTTAAAGAATGTGTTAATATCATCCACGTAGCATATATGGTTGTTGTATCGCAGTAAATTAATGTTCTTTTCGTACATTTGAACACTTCTTCTTGCAAGTTCTCCAACGAATTCTCCTTCTTCTATATCAATATCATATATAAAGATGTTATGCTTTATCGCATTTTCAACAAACACGAGATGATCGATTGATACTCCCCTAAAGTTGATTGCATCATGTCCGGATTCATGAAGAAAGGCACTAAACAAGTTTGCTGCATTCGTTTCCAACTCAGATGATCCGTACAAGTGAACAGCTATAGCTCTGAACAGGCAAAGATAATCTTTGTAGGTCTCGCCGTAACCATTCGATACAAGACAATTCACATCTGGTCGTCTAAGTAACTGTTCAGGAAGAACAGCATCGATACATCCCATTGGAATATTTTTTAGGAGAGCGCAAAATATTGTTACGTTAGTAGTCAAAGCAAATCGCCACTTTGTATTTTCCCTCTCCTGTGCGCACGTCTCCACTAGATCCATTTTCGCTACTCTGTCTTGAAGAGAGACCAAGTCACCTTTTGAGCAGAGCAAATGAGATTTTTCAAAGAAAGTGTTGTTCTCATGCGCATAAAAGTATCGATACTCATCTGTGTCCACCTTGCGCAGGATAAAACCAAGAGCTAGATTCACTTTGGCAGCACAATTTAATTTTTCGAAAACTTCTTTTAATTTCTCGTTGATCTCATTGGGATCGAGCTTGGACAACTTGAAGTTGAACACTCGATGTCTCCCATTCTCCATTTCCGTAACATCAAAAAAATGCTGGCAAGCACTAAGTTCCTGCTGCAATTGCTCGTTGTTCTGGTCTAGCTCCTCTGATTCTAGGACTTCTTTGAGCTTTTCACTCGATTTGGTCCCAGCTTTTGTCGAAGTTCCATGCTTTCTCCTCTTGTGTTGTTGAAGAGAATAAAAACTTGGGAACTCTTCCAAGCACACAGTACACACAGTACTAAGCTTAACATCTTTTGGGACATGATGCTTGGCAAGGTGATAATTCAAGTCTTCCTTCTTCTGAGTATAGTAATTGGGACATTTGGGACATGATAAAGTCCCACTATCACAAGACTGTTTGTGTCTTGCCATATTTTTCTTCACCACCATTTTTTCGCACTTTGTGCATTTCACTGGGAGATTTCTATCGAGAGCAGGCATTGTTATGTTAGTTCAATTTGAATTGAGTAAAATTCAGGTAAATTGCGAAGCAACTGAATCTGAAAAACAGAAAGTATAATGATTTAAAGCTGCTATGTAACTTTGAGGTACTCGATGATGACTCATCCCTTCCATATATGGAAATGACGTCATTTCTATTTTTAGATTCAGGCGTCATGTCAGAACATTCTAGAAGATTGATATGATTCTAATTGTAACAGTTCTGCAAATAATTAACTAGCTTTCAGTTTAAATGTACAAATTCATTCCGTGGCAAAAAATTCGAACTTAACATTTTTTTTTCTCATTTTCTTCTCACTCTTATTTGTTAAACTTTACTTGAATTTTTCCATTCAGATTATTTCTCCAAAGAAATTACAACAAGAAAACTATTCTTTAAAAATTCACAATTGTTACAGTATTCTGTATAGATTTAGTCCAAAATTTTGTATCTCAAATATTGATAAAATTTACTGCCTGAGATCAATTTTAGATTTACTGAAAATAGAAACTAGTGAATGAATGTGCTTCCAACACAACAAGAGAAAGATCAAGAAAAAATTTCCATCTACTATTGAAGAACAAGTTTACGTTGTACAACTTAATGTTGTTGTAATAGAACCTCCCACCCAATCAGACTTCAGCTTTAGAAATCTAATTCTCAAGATAAACGATTTCATTTTATGCATTGCTTTTTCTATTTTAATTTTCTTTTATATTAACAGAGTTTTACTTGATACCGTATTCATTTGTGAAAAATGTTGATCAAAAATCACTTACAACTTTTGGAAAAAATTTACAAAAGAAAGGAAGGAATCGCTGATGCTTACAGAGTAGACGAAATTGATGTTGACTCTTATTTCTTTTACAATTTTTTGGACGTTTTTACTCAAAACAACAGAATTATCCGATTTAGTAAAGGATTTGAATATGCAACCTTTTCTATAAAAAAATTCGAGTATGATGACTGCATAACAAAACAATCTTTCGATTTATCGTCAGAACTACACATCAACAAGTATGAAATGCTCTTCATTTTGAATTATGTCCCAGAGATAATGGAACAGTACAGAAATTTGTCTCAATCTAATTATATCCCAATTCCTGAACCAGTAACAATTACTTCATCTCTGCAGAGTGCGCTGTTCTTTCAATATTACAAGGACTACAATGCAGAGGGGGTAAGACTACGATTTGGAATACGACTCCCCAACATTTATATACAAAAATTTAGTTCCAAATTTGGAACATTTTCCGAGATCGATTTGAGATTTAACGAGATGGAGAGAATTTATCAAAGCTTGACTTTTTTGATCAATTACGTCAACTCATTTCCTCTAACTTATCCATCTTTGGCTGTTAACTAGGATAACACGTGTAAAAAGTACCTTTTTTGGCCACTATTCAGTTTTGAGCTTACGGGTTTCGGATAGTAATGTTAGATTTTCTATGAGTTGATTCCTTCTTTGGTAACTTTACAACTGAGACATTTCCTTTTCTGGAAAATAACGTCACTTTTTCTGCTAAACTTTACCCTTTTTGGAAACTTTGTTCTCATTGGTTGGAGTTTAGTATAAATAGAGCTGAAAAATTCTCCCGGCATCACTTGCTTTCTATTCTCTAAAATCAACATCACCTCTGTCTCAACTACTATAAACTCTCATCTAATCTCACCTCATTGAGAAATGGAATTTACAGTGCAGAACAACAGCCTTCTCTACTCAGTTTCTTTCACAGAGGAGACTGCTCGGCTCAGCATCAGAGACCTGTCGAATGGTCTCTACGAGTCAATTCTAAACCTGCCTATCACAGTGTGGCACATTATTGAGCACCAGCGACAACAGTTTGACACATATCATCAGGGACAGGTTCCAATCACGGAGAATCAGCTTGGAACTCACGCAATGGGTCACGAAGTTGCTGTGATCAGTGGGCATCACTACCCTCACGTTAACGGAACAGATTTTCCCGACAACTACGTTGCTGGAAGCATTCAGTACACATTTCCATGGGAGGAAGGACAGATTCCCAACAACTGGTTCAATACACCCGAGACAAGTCAAGTATCCAGTCCAGAACCGCAAAACAGCCTTCTCCAGATAGTGAGCAATGCTGGCAGCAGTGAACAAAGCGAATTGAGTGTTGATACTAGCACCACGTGGTCATTTAATGATCTGGAAAACTTCGATCCAGCTCAATATTATGGTTCGACTGATATGTCAACTACACCGTCAATGACAACCCCCTCCATAGAGGACGGAACAGCTCACAACCCCATTGTGCTGACTGATGAGGCTCCGATAACTCCCATCAGTGTTCGACCTACCGAACCGCCAGCAATTGTTGAAAGAGTCCGTCCATTTGGCAATGAAATTCAAAACTTGCCAGATCACGTTGTGAGAACTCTTTTTGAATAAGTTTGATATTGTATATTTTATACTTGAATTCTTTGTGATGTATTTATACTTTTGTTTTAATTCATTTCTTTTTAAGTTGAACTTTTTCTTTACTACAAACACTATGCAAGCTATGTTGAAAAAAAACACAGCAATTTTTTTCTGTCCAAATTTTAGGAACACTTTGATAAAAATTCTGTTTCTTAACAAAAGCGATCGTTTAAAAATTGATTTTTAAGAAAAAAACTAAATTACTTTTTCGATTTTTAATAAAAATCTTTGTTTTAAAAATTGATATTTATTGAAACAAAACAAGTTCGAAAGTTGTCATTTTAAAATGTAAAGAAAATTTCTTTTATTTGCGCAAAATCATACCGTAAAAGGAAGAAAAATGAAATTTTTTTGCGTTTTTAAATGACAGTTTTTGAAAATTTTTTCGACATTTAAGAAAACTTTTTCAATTCAAAACTCGATATTAAACAGAAATTCTTGAAAAAGTTTTCGATTTTTAGGAGAAAAGTTTGAAAATTTTTTCGATATTTAATAAAAAAGTTGTTTGAATTTTCGATTTTTAAGAAAAGTTTTTGAAAAATTGATTTTTAACATAAGTTAATTTAAATTATAAAGGTAAATACAAATCACAAGCAAGAAATTATATACTTTATTTTCTAATTTCAAGATACAAAAGAGGATTATCAATTATGCCATGTCCATCTAACAAACAATCAACAATCTTTATAAGTTCACTCTCATACTTTGAATTTCTAAGGGAATGCACCCTATCTAGAAAAGATGATCCAAGGGTTTGAGTACTCGCATTTCTTTGCTCAGCGCGTAGAAGGTGACGCTTGAACTTCTTTCTACTCAATCGTTTTTTGGAGATACTGGGCACTTTTTCCACGTACTTATTCTCCAAGTTGTGCTCTACCGCTCTGGTTAACTGAGTAAAGACCACTCCTGACTCTTCTATAATGGAACCAAAGAACTGATGTTTATAGAGTGTGTACAAGCAATCAACTGTTTGATAAACATAAGACAAATTTTCCATTTTCTCTAGTATCTCTTTCACTGAGGATGAAATGAGAATAATGTGGTAGTGACAGTTCTTTAATGGACAAAAGTTGTCATTATGAGTAGCAACGGAGTATTTTTTAGTGAGTAGATAAGGTTTATACTCCTTAACTGATACAGAAATGAATAATGTCTTGTCATTATAATCTCTGTAAAATTGAGGTAAAACCTGACACATTATTGCTGCCATTTCTATATCGGGATAACACTATAGAACCAATATATGGAAACAAGAATTACGGTAACGTAATTTCTATTTTTAGAGATAACAAGTTCTGTTTCCATAAAAACCCATTTTCGAAATGATACAGTTCAAGAAACAGAAGGCTAAAAAAATTCGTTGTTATACTTGTTCAAAATATTTCAAGCACTATTTTTCTTTAATGCAACACAGACGAGCTAAACACCAGGATCCGTTTGAAATTCTGGTTGAAAAATTTGCGAACCTCAAGATTTCCGAATAGATTACCCTATAAGGAAATAACGTCATTTAGCATACCTTTTACGGGTATACATGACGTCATTACCATAAAAGGAAATTTTAAGTTATTGAGAGGAATTGCGTACAAATACATCATTTATTTTCTCTTTCACTCTAAGCTCAAGTTGTTGAAATGTCTCTCTCTAAAGTATCACCTTTTCTTTCGAGTGCTCCTTCAATGTACACTCAATCCTCACCAAAACCAGGGACTGATTCGGTTCCTTTTTATATGGACTTTGGTTCCAATTCAAAAAGATTTGGGAGATTTACTATGTCCCAGATTTCAAGAAACGGACAACTTTATACTGAACCAACCTTCCAAGTCTTTAGAAAAGACAATTCTGGAACTTTTGAAAAGTACCAGCAACTGCGAATTGGAGACTATGAGTTTAAGAAATTCTGCTTCCTCAAGGAGGATCTTCTCAATGGAGAACTGGAGATGAGAGAAAACCAAACCCAATTCGACAAAAACATAGGAATGGAACACGTGCTGGAACAGTGTCACAAAGTGAGAGAGATTAGCATTGGACGAAATCGCAGACTCTATGTTACTTTCCTCCAATACATCAAGGACAACCCAGCTTCAACTTATGTACAAATTCGACTTTTTACTCGAAAGGAGAACAACGAGTTCAAACAAGTGACTTATGTCAGCTACTCTCTGGATGAATTCAAGGAGTTGATACAAAATCTGAAGGACTTTTCTAATATTCAACAATGTACATTTCAATAAATGTGTAATTTTATAATGTATTTGTCTTTTTAATTCATACTATTTGAATCATTTTTCTTTTTTTTCAAACTGAAAATGAGTTGGAATATTGGTTCCTCCAGAAATATTTTTCTGAGTCTAAGAAATAAATCTAAAGTATTCCACGTTAGACTTCACTACGAACTAAAAAAGTCTTCTTATACAGTTCTTGAAGCTCTAAATTTTCCCAAAATTGATAAACTTGACAGTGAGTCCAATTTTTCAGAACTAAAGTGGGTTATTCATAACGGATTACGACGCACTACTTTAATATATCAATCTGATAAACACGAAATTTCCATTTCACAACATCGTTGGAACGGAGTTCAATGGAGTTTTTTGACAAAAATTGAACTAAAAAAGGAGGAATACAAAAAATTTTTGGAACATCTTCCTGACCTTCTTTCTTATGTAGAGACTTTCAAAAAGACCAGTATCACTTTAGATAAATAAAGAAAACAATTGATGGATATTGTCACACTTCTAAACATTTTTAATTGTTACAGTAGTATTTTTCCAATGTTTCCCAACAACGAAAAACGAAAAAACTGTTTCCTGGCTGCATGTAAAATTTGGGATCAAAACATTAATTTGGAGGAAATTGACCAAAACTTCCCCCACGGAGGACTTATTGGATACGGTAATTCAATTCTGGACTTTTTCCTAGCAAGATCGAAAGTGTTTCGTTTACATGCAATTTTACACGATTCTGCTGGAGCGGTTAAAGCAACTACAAACCAAGGACCGGGTTATTGTTACATGTTACCTCAATTTCCGAGCTCATGTCTCTTGGGTCACATTACTGGTCTGTTCTTTTGTATCTTTATAAAAATTTGTCATCCACGTATTTTCAAAATGCTAGACTGTTGATCATTTTTTGAAAAATCATCCCAGAAGAAAAAATGCCTCTCGTTGTACTAGATATTGAATGCTTAGAAGGAAAAATTATCAAAGAGTTGGGAATCTTTAAGGACGGAATTGTACTTGGATACAGTTTTCTCCCACCTAAAGACTACAAGCCGACTTTTCAAGCAAAATGGAATACAAAAAATATGCACGGTATAAATTGGAACCATGGAAAGCTTGATTATTCTGAGTTGGCTTTTATTATACATCAACATTGCTCACCAACAACAGAGTACTTTGCTAAAGGACTTGAAAAATGCAAAATTTTATCACCCTACTTGTGTAAGGATGTGGAAAATCTTGATGATCTTGGTTGTCCGAAGGCTTCCAAACTATTAGAAAACAAGGATGTTGAATGGAATTGCAGCAACTACCCCTATCGACACAAGAAGACTCTTCATTGTGCAGAAAAGAAGGCTTACGTTTATGGGATATGGACTTTAAATTTTTTTGATAATATTTAATGTTTGTATTTGTGATTGTAATTTATCATTTTTATTTGTAATTTTTTTTCCTCTGAAATTAGTATAAGAGAATGAGTTGGTCAAAAAATATCTACAAATACTGTGTTCCCATACTTTATTATTCTTTCATAGTCTTGCTCCTAACTTTGGTACTTTTTTCAATTTTGATGCTTTTTCTCACTGATTCATCTGAGGGAACAATAATTTGGTTGTGTGTTATGTTTAGTTCACTTATCTTTTTATTAATTTTTGGCATTTTTTTCGTTGTTTACGTTTCAATTCAGTTGCACAGTTCCTTTATCCCTAGGGAAGAAGATAGCGTATAAATGACTGATCACACTGATAAGGGGCTTCAATTAGGAAATTTTGTCTTTGATGACAATAATCAAGAACGTCAATCTTGGAAATGTTTTGGACAGACGTGTAACCGGTCTTTAGTAGTTTTTTGTCCCAGTTCTTTGTCATACTATTGATTTTAGCTTGTTGTATCGTAAGAATTACATTAGCTGAGACTTGTGAGGAGACAACAGTTTGGATCGCCATTTTGTCGAGTACAGTTGGATATATTTTACCTTCTCCAAAATTATGAACAAAATAATTTCCACGAAGGAACGAGTTTTTATTTCATTGGTTGGACCAAGTGGATCTGGGAAATCCCAACTCATCCGTGATTGGTTAGTTTTTGGAACTTTTCAACCAGAATTTGACAAAATTTACTATTTTTATCAACACTATCAATCTCTTTACGGACTAATGTCAAAAAATATAAAACACATTGAGTTCGTTCAAGGTGTTGATTTTGAGTTGATACAAAATTTACCTAATAATGGAACAAAGTATTTACTTATTTTTGATGACTCTTGTGAAGAAATTTCTAGTTCTAAAGAATTTGTAAAAATGGCAACTGCTGGTAGACATAAAGGTTTAAGTACAGTGTACATAAAGCACAATCTCTTTCATCAAAGTCCACTAGGAAGGGATATTGAACTACAGAACACCCATATTGTTTTATTCAAATCACCCAGAGACGTCTTACAAATAAACACGCTCAGTCAACAGTTGGGATTGGGATCTCAACTAAAAGACTGGTATACCACAGCAATTTCAGTTCCCTATGGTCATTTACTTATTGACTTGACTCCAAAAACAGTCGACTCTCTGAGATACTGTACTAACAGTGGTTCAACACCATCTTTATTTTTCCTACCTCAAAGCAAGCAACAGATTACATTTTTGAACGATGAGCACACAACATCTCTCTACTCTGATCGCGTTCCAGAAATATTCCCAGAGCTTCAAAATAACTTTTCTCAAAAATTGTCCCAAAGACTTTATCCAGTTTCTAAACGAGTGCATAGTAAACCTTCTAAGAGGAGAGCTAAAAGAAATTCAAAAACAAGAAGTTTTAAAGTTCAGAGAAGAAATTCATCTTCTTATTTTAAAAAGAACAAGCCTCAGTAAAAGAAGACAGATTCTGAGTTCCAAAAAAGGTATCAGTCTTATATCAATTTTAACTCCGTCAATCATTAATCGTCTCTCTTGAAATGGATCAGTTTGTTTTGATTCCTCAACAACTTTATGATCAAAAAATCAGGTTATCACCTCAAAAATTGGACAAATATAACGAAAAACAGGATTCGGTTCCAAAAAATTTGGAAACTGTTTATAGAAAAGTTAACGCTAAAACAAAGTCTTCTAGCAACGAATCACTTATCAATGAAATTTTAAATTCACCTCGCATTAAACTATCCCTATCTGACTCCTTTTGTTAGACGGAAGAGATACAAACGTTGCATTTGTCGATTTTGTATACGCTCTGAAGAAGAAAAACGTTGAATGTCCCGATATTCATTACACAATTCTTGACGCAATCGGCATAAATCCACATAAAATTTTAAACAAAGATGCCAAAAGCAAAGAACGAGGAAGCTGGATCCCTTTCCAAATCTGAAAAAGCCAAGCTACAGAGGTTGTACAGGGAAGGAAAAGCCGCATATGGTTCAATTCAAAACCTTCAGAAAGCTAGTGGGTTGTCAAAGAAGAAGGTTACTGATTTTTTATACAGAAAGAATTCTTACACTAAGTTTAGACGAGCAATTCGACATTTCAAAAGATTACCTGCTTTTGCAAAACGTATCAATGAGATTTGGTGCCTTGATTTGGCTTTTATGGATAAACTGTCTGAATTTAATAACGGTGTGAAATACTTATTGATATGTGTTGACGTCTTTTCTCGCCTGGTCCGTGTTCAATCAATGAAGTCAAAATATGCCTCTGATGCTGTAGCTGCCTTTAAAAAAAATGTTAAGGAAGAACACTAAACCTGATAGAGTTTGGGTTGATCAAGGTACTGAGTTCGGGGGAGAATTCAAAAATTTTTGCAAGAGTAGAAACATCAAAATCTACTCTACAAGAAGTGAAACAAAAGCTGCTGTAGCAGAAAGAGCAATTAGATCTTTAAAAAACATTATTTATCGCTACATGGAGGAAAACGGCGATAAATACGTTCACAAAATGGATAGTTTTGTTAACACTATGAATACAAGAGTTAACAGATCTATAGGTCAATCACCCAAAAACGTTAAAAATTCAGATTTTTTGTCAATTTTTTACAAAAACCCTATTATTGAGTACAAAAAACCACGCTTTAGAATTGGAGACAAAGTTCGAATATCCAAGTACGATATCCCATTTAGAAAAGGTTACAAGTCTCAATTCACAAGTGAAATTTTTGAAATTGTTAAAATTGCGACTTTAAAACCACCAACCTATAACCTTCATGGAGAACAAGGTGATGAAATTCTAGGCAAATTTTATGAACAAGAGCTTGCAAAGTGTATCATTTAGATATGAATTCTTTTACTGTAGAGTTGGTTTCGAATGCTTCCTTTGATTGTTATCCAAATAATACATTAAGTTCTTTTACAAACTTTCTTCCGGAACAAATTAATCTCGAAGGAGAATGGGAGGTTGCAATTACAGAACTATCTTATCCTTCCTTGTACCAAAACATCACGGAAGGGAAATTTTTCTATCTAGATGAAGCAACACCGAATACAAAACCATCAGACTATTACACACTTGATCCAGGTCTATATCCTTCGATCTCTGATATTGTAAACGAAATGAACAAAAAAGTTCAAGAACGAGAAAAGTATGAAAAAACACCAATCAGATTACACGTTAACAAAATTACACAGCGAATTTCTTTGAGTCTTCCCAATGAGAATTCTTTACTTGTTATATTTAGTGCTGATCTTTGTCATGTCTTTGGATGTGAAGAAGCTGTTTATGGGATGGGTGTTTTCATGAGTGGTGCTGGTCCACATTTTCCCAAGTTTCCTTATGACATTGTACGAATACATACATTGATGATATATAGTGATATTGTTGAATACAACATTGTGGGTGATACAAAAGCTGCTCTTTTACGATGCATTCCTTTTATATCAAAGGTTAAGAATGGAGACATCATCTCAACTGGCCAATACATGAATTATCAAAATTTTCCAAACCTACAGTTTAAAAAAATTCTGAAAAATTCATTCCACAGCATAAAATTAGAGCTCCGAGACTCTTATGGTGAAAAAGTACCTTTCAACTCTGTTGGAGTAACTAGAGCAGTACTAATGTTTAGAAAAACTTCTGAAAATCATTTTTAGAATTAAGACTGTAAAAAATGGTTGCTGATAGTGATTTACCGTATTTTCGCGGATATGCCAGACAAAGGGGTAGGGGATTTGGAGCTTTAGCGCAAACAATTGGGAGGACAGCAATTCCGTTTTTGAGACGATATGTTGTCCCAGCAGCAAAAAGAGTGGGAGCTGATTTAATTGAAATGGCTGCTCCTGAAATTGGAAATGTTTTGACTGGGAAGAAAAAACTCAAATCTGTCGCTGCTGATGTTGGAAAGAAAACTTTACGTAAACAGCTAGGTGCAGGAAAAACAAGAAAACGTCGCATTATTCGTAGATCACCTCCAAAAATTAGTCGACGTCGTCGAACGAGAAAAGATATATTTGCTAATCTAAAATGAATTCTAGATCAACAAACGATTCCAATTTTCGATATGGACACTTTACAAACTCTTGCTTGGAGATTTTTGACAAAATTCCTGTTTTGGAACCAATTGAGTCTTCTCATGTTCAAGAAGTTTATCCTAGTACTTCACTGGATGAAAGCAGCATTGAATTTGAATTTGAAACAGATAGAAGCATCTATCTTGATATGAGAGATATCCACCTTCAAATCAAAGTTGGACTACAAAAGGGAAGATTGTTTGATGACTTTATGAAAAAAGATGAGCATGGAAAACCAGATATGGGTATGTCTTTCACAGATGACGATTTACATTATCTAACTCATGTCAACAATATTTTACACTCACTCTTCTCCAACTGTGAAGTGTATCTGAACAATCAACAAGTGTACAACTCAAATGGTCTCTATGGACACAAAGCTTTAATTTCCAATGAATTTAATGCTTCAACGAGAAATAATGAAGGCATTTTGGCTTGTCATGGATACGAATTTGAAAAAGAACCTAGTGATTTTGAGAAGAGCCCGTTTATAGACCGAGAGGAAGAACTTCTGCTGAAAAATGGAAGCACTTACTACGGTAAATTAGCTATTGACCTGTTTCAATGTGAAAAGTTACTGCTTCCAAATACAAAAGTAAGATTGAAATTGATTCGTGCAAGACCTAATTTTTACATGATTTCCTACAATCCTCACGTTTCCCTTAAGGTTCTTGACTGTTCCTTATTTACACGACGCGTGGTTGTTAACGAAGTGTATCACCAGACTATCAAATACCAATTAACTCATCAACCTGCTTGTTACAACTTTATGGAAACCATTGCACGTACATTTATTATTCCCTCAGGACAGAACCAGTTTATTCAGGAAAATGTTTTTAACAATGCTCCAATCAGAAGAGTAGCTATTGCGATGAACACCAATTCGGCATTCACAGGACATTTTCAAGAAAATCCTTTCCATTATCAGAAATTTGGTTTGCGAGAACTTAGAATTATTCGCGGAGGTAGAGCTATTGTATCGCTTGATGCAATTAATGACTGTAGAGCATACGTAACAACAATGAAAGCAATGAATTTTAACGAGGAAATTCCTGCGTTACCGAATCATCAGTTTCAGAACCACTACATACTTGTATTCGATCTCACTTCACTTCAAGATGCTGGCGAAAATGTTCATTATCCTGAACTCAGTGGTGAAAGTATTCGATTGGAAATGTTTTTTGATCGTTCACTAAGAAACGTAACAGAAATCATTGTTCTGGGAGAAAGGATGTCCACTGTCAAAATTGATCAGTTTGGGACTGTTGCTAAAAATGTCTAATAATTTTTCATCATTTTTTCATTTTTATGTACTTTGTTGGAACATTTGTGGGCTTAACCTCTCTATCTAGTTGTTGTTCTCTACATCAATTGTTAATTAACTAATGGATGTGGATGTGAACTGGGGTAGACTAACTTCAAATATATATATTTATATTCCTTTGCTAATTTTCCTTGGACTTTTTATAATTATTGTTTTGTTTCATCCCAGCACCCAGAACGAAACGGTTGACAAAATCACAAAATCCAAAGATTGTTGCTTCTCTCAACAGAACGAAAGTTTTCAACTTGATTGCTCTGTCAGGAATCCTTGTACAAACGGAGCTTGTGAGATAAAGAAAAGAAAACTTATTTGTCATGGATAACACCTCACTTCGTGACATTATTGAACGTATTCCAGAGCTTAATTTCCGGTATATTGGATCCTTTCCAGCAGATTTTGTCCCAAATTTGCCCAAATTTACTTTTGCAATCATCAACACTTCTCCAAGCAGTGAAGCTGGTGAACATTGGATAATGATTGGTCGCCTCAATAGAAACTATTACTATGCGGATTCTCTAGCACGATCAATCACACATTACAAATTTTTGAATAAAAAGTATCAGAAAATGATACAGAGTCCACTCCAGAAAATGGAAAACTTGTGTGGGTTCTACACTATTTATGCTGCTTTTCATCTGTTTAAATTTTTACAAACAAACTTGAACAATGTTCATGATGTGCATGTACTAAATTTTATTAGTAATTATATGTAAATTTGATTACTGGGGTATACACAAAGCTGGTGCCCAATAAAGTCGACATTAGTTTTTAACATTTGTACCTTTTACTCAGTTAGCTACGCAAGTTTTTCCTTTTTGTCGACTTTATTAACCCACTCGGCTAAGTGTACCTTGATGTTCATTGAAATTTATACAATTTATTGTAAATGATTGAGTAATTTTGTATTTTGATGCTCATAATTTGTACTGTGTCTGTCATTTTATACTATTTTAATTCATTTTTTTTCTTTTATTTAACATCTTTTTTCAAATAATGTACAAAAAATAATGCATATATGCATGTAATTAGCAAGATGGCGCAGTGGGAGCGCGCTGGGCCCATAACCCAGAGGACGGTAGATCAAAACTACCTCTTGCTATCTTGACTTTTTCCAATTAATGAGCGCGCAAAAGACATTTGTTACACAATTGATTCAAACAATTAGGGGAAAAATCTTTGCAATTGACCTAAAATTTGTAAACAAAAATTCAACATGTCACATAATTACCCCTCAGATAACTAGGGTAATTGAAAACCCACGCCAATTAATTTCACATTTTAATATGACCTGAAATTTGTAAACAAAAATTCAACATGTCACATAATTGCCCCTCACATAATTACAGCAATTAATTACCCACGCCAATTCTATTGTTCTCACGTAATCACTTAATAACTACACAAACATTGATATTTTCCCCTCAAAATTTCAGCCAATCAGGAGCGTCTGCGAACCTACCCCCCACATTTGCACCGACTATACTACTAGCATATGTACATGCACAAATACATACACAAAACCTATACCCTATCTTAATACATGGCGGCACCTAATCAATACATGTCCGCGGCTATAACTAATCTCAATACATGTCGGCGGCTATTACTAATCTTAATACATGTCGGCGGCTATTACTAATCTTAATACATGTCGGCGGCTATAACTAATCTTAATACATGGCGGCTATACCCTATCTTAATACATGGAGATTCTATTCCTAATCTTAATACATGGATCCTAATCTTAATACATGCAACCTATCTTAATACATTAACACCGCTATACCTAATCTTAATAATTCATTCCCTATCTTAATACATTAGGGAGGTCCCAAATCCCGAAAAATACGCTATACCCTATCTTAATACATGGAGGTCCTCACCCCCCCCCCCCCCGGGGACTATCACTCACTTTATTTACCATTCCCTATTTATCCATTGATTGCTCTTTGAACGTAGGTTGTTCCTGATATGATCAACTGAAAAACGGAGATAAATTTTTTTTAGAAAATCTGAGAAAATTGTTGCGATGTTTATTCATTAAATGAAACAAAAAACTTGACAGAAAACTAAACAAAAGTAAACACAAACGGGGAAATGAAACAACAACAATCAGAAAAAACTGCATACTACATCGAGCAAGAAGCAGCAAATACAATATATCAGTACGGATAATAAAGCTAAGAAGAAGGAATATATAAAACATGTTGATAACGGTCATACCAAATGTCCTAGAGGATTCTCATTTGTCAGAAGCTTATCCAATGGAGAGAGAGATTGCTTCCTGTTGAGTCCGAAGCAATTCAGAGAGTATTTCGACGCACGACTTTTTTGTTATCGACATGATAGGTAAGTTTTTGAATAAAAATATGTATAATAATTGCACCCAGCCATCTTGATAAATTTTCAACTCCTGGCAGAGGGATAAGCGCTTAGAAAAGCAAAAATACGTAAGGTTCCCGTCGTGCGTTAACCTGGGTCCGGACGTATCGACTTTCCGTCTGGGACCACAACCTGGGTTTATGTAAGATCTACGCTAAACCCACAGAAAAGATAATATCACGGTTTTTAAGCGTTGATCTTACACAATTTAGCGTTTCCAAGCGTAGACATCACCTATCTTTGTTGTTTCTAAGCGTTTATATTACATATATTCAACGTTTAATTTTAAGCGTAGATCTTATATAATTTAGCGTTCAATTCAACGTTGATAGCGAAGTTCGGAAACATTGTTTTAAATGGTTCATAATATTGTTGAAATCAAACAAACTTTTTTTGAATTTCTAGTAATTTATTGTTGTATCAACGAGAACAATTTTTGGAGGCAGTTTTTCCCACTGCTTTTG
>NW_027449557.1:0-66580 GCF_964194025.1 Convolutriloba macropyga | reverse complement strand
TATCTCGGATCATATGTCAGCCTCAAGCATGGAGACCTGCAGGAAGTCAATTGCAAACTTGCAGAAGGTAGACAACGGTTTGCTAACTTCCAAAATCTCTGGAAGAGCAAGCAGCTCAGCGTGCACCTCAAGTGCAATTTGTACAAAGCACTCGTTTTATCAGCCGTGCTGTACAGCTCAGAGACTTGGACTCTTTCGACATTAATGGAGAGAAAACTTGAGAGTTTCCACTGTGGTTGTCTTCGGAGAATTCTACGTGTGTCATATCTGGAGAAAGCAACGAACGATGAAATTATGTCAAGATCGCGAATGCCCCAACTATCCACGATGATCATGCTCAAACGGATAAAATGGTACGGTCACATCCAGAGAATGGAACCAGGAAGATTAGCCCGCAGTGCCTTCGATTGGGACCCGCCCGATCAATACGTCCATGCTAGACGCGCTCCTGGGGGGCAACGGAAAACGTGGATGAGTCAAATCGAAGGAGACTGTGTGCGAAACAAAGTATCGTTCACCAGATTGCAGGAGAAAGCAGCAACCGGGTCAAAGAATGCCTTCAACAATTTCGTCGTACAGCACTTCACAGAATAACCAAACAAATAACTCTTCTTGTTTTGTTTGTATTTGTATTTGTATTTGTTGCCAACCGTGCCTTTATTTCATATCTGGAATTAAAGTGTTGAAACAGTAGTAGTAGTAGTAGTAGTAGTAGTAGTAGTAGTAGTAGTAGTAGTAGTAGTAGTAGTAGTAGTAGTAGTAGTAGTAGTAGTAGTAGTAGTAGTAGTAGTAGTAGTAGTAGTAGTAGTAGTAGTAGTAGTAGTAGTAGTAGTAGTAGTAGTAGTAGTAGTAGTAGTAGTAGTAGTAGTAGTAGTAGTAGTAGTAGTAGTAGTAGTAGTAGTAGTAGTAGTAGTAGTAGTAGTAGTAGTAGTAGTAGTAGTAGTAGTAGTAGTAGTAGTAGTAGTAGTAGTAGTAGTAGTAGTAGTAGTAGTAGTAGTAGTAGTAGTAGTAGTAGTAGTAGTAGTAGTAGTAGTAGTAGTAGTAGTAGTAGTAGTAGTAGTAGTAGTAGTAGTAGTAGTAGTAGTAGTAGTAGTAGTAGTAGTAGTAGTAGTAGTAGTAGTCAATGGCGCTTCAATTGGATATTAGCTTTTGAGAAATCAATGGCGTTTCAATTGGATATTAGCTTTTGTTTCATAGACTTTCGAGCGGCATTCGATTCTGTCGATCGTGAGCAGATGTACCAGATAATGAAACACTATGGTCTGCCGCAAAAAGTGATAAACATCATAAGAAACAGCTATGATGGATTAAAATGTCGAGTCAAAGCCGAAGGTGAGAAGGGACGCTTATTTGATGTCAGAACAGGCGTTAGGCAGGGTGATGTGTGGTCCCCAATCCTATTCGGCCTTGTCATCAACTACATTTTAGCTAACTCGGTGCATGGAGGATTAGACATTGGGAGATTGGTGGCTGACTTAGATTTTGCTGATGATGTTGCTCTCGTGGGGGTCTCAGACAGTGAGGTGCAAGAAAACCTACATCGAATCGAGGCCCTAGCGGAAGCCGCTGGTCTGAAGATTAATGTGGCCAAAACAAAGAATATGGGCGTAAAATGCGACAGCCCAAATGTTGTTGCAGTGCCTAGTATCCAACAGAACGTGGAGATACTCACTGGAACACATAAAGGCAAACTAGGACTCCTGGCAGAGACATCTAGCCAGTCACGACTAACCATCGGCACGGAGGTGCTGCTGGGAACGAAAAAGAAAGCGGGCTGGTTCGAAACACAAGATGGCCGGAAGCTCAGATTGAAAAGCTTAGCGGAGGCTAAGCCAACGTTGGTAGCTTCACAACAACAATCTGCAGTAGCGGATTTAGAGTCGCTAGAAAATGAGAGTGGGTCAGCGGTGGCTGATCAAGAGTCTTTAAGATGTCAGAACTGTCAGCGGCAATTCAGTACAGTTACCGGACGCAAAGTGCACCAAACAAGAAACAAGATTCTGCAAAGCCGGTTTGTCAAAGAATGTCGACGACAAGTCAAAGTTCGAGCAACTAGAGGCGAGCCTCACCTGTGACAAGTGTGAAAGGAAGTTCAAAACAGTCAATGGCCGAAAAGTTCACCAATCGAGATACTGTGGCAAACCTAAAGCAGCTGCCACACGCGTGTTTTCCTGCAAAGTACAAGATGTTATCGGAAACGAGTTTGAAAACATAGAAGCGTTCAAGTATCTCGGATCATATGTCAGCTTCAAGCATGGAGACCTCCAGGAAGTCAATTGCAAACTTGCAGAAGGTAGACAACGGTTTGCTAACTTCCAAAATCTCTGGAAGAGCAAGCAGCTCAGCGTGCACCTCAAGTGCAATTTGTACAAAGCACTCGTTTTATCAGCCGTGCTGTACAGCTCAGAGATTTGGACTCTTTCGAAATTAATGGAGAGAAAACTTGAGAGTTTCCACTGTGGTTGTCTTCGGAGAATTCTACGTGGTTCATATCTGGAGAAAGCAACGAACGATGAAATTATGTCAAGATCGCGAATGCCCCAACTATCCACGATGATCATGCTCAAACGGATAAAATGGTACGGTCGCATCCAGAGAATGGAACCAGGAAGATTAGCCCGCAGTGCCTTCGATTGGGACCCGCCCGATCAATACGCCCATGCCAGACGCGCTCCTGGGGGGCAACGGAAAACGTGGATGAGTCAAATCGAAGGAGACTGTGTACGAAACAAAGTATCGTTCACCAGATTGCAGGAGAAAGCAGCAACCGGGTCAAAGAATGCCTTCAACAGTTTCGTCGTACAGCACTTCACAGAATAACCAAACAAATAACTCTTCTTGTTTTGTTTGTATTTGTATTTGTATTTGTATTTGTTGCCAACCGTGCCTTTATTTCATATTTGGAATTAAAGTGTTGAAACAGTAGTAGTAGTAGTAGTAGTAGTAGTAGTAGTAGTAGTAGTAGTAGTAGTAGTAGTAGTAGTAGTAGTAGTAGTAGTAGTAGTAGTAGTAGTAGTAGTAGTAGTAGTAGTAGTAGTAGTAGTAGTAGTAGTAGTAGTAGTAGTAGTAGTAGTAGTAGTAGTAGTAGTAGTAGTAGTAGTAGTAGTAGTAGTAGTAGTAGTAGTAGTAGTAGTAGTAGTAGTAGTAGTAGTAGTAGTAGTAGTAGTAGTAGTAGTAGTAGTAGTAGTAGTAGTAGTAGTAGTAGTAGTAGTAGTAGTAGTAGTAGTAGTAGTAGTAGTAGTAGTAGTAGTAGTAGTAGTAGTAGTAGTAGTAGTAGTAGTAGTAGTAGTAGTAGTAGTAGTAGTAGTAGTAGTAGTAGTAGTAGTAGTAGTAGTAGTAGTAGTAGTAGTAGTAGTAGTAGTAGTAGTAGTAGTAGTAGTAGTAGTAGTAGTAGTAGTAGTAGTAGTAGTAGTAGTAGTAGTAGTAGTAGTAGTAGTAGTAGTAGTAGTAGTAGTAGTAGTAGTAGTAGTAGTAGTAGTAGTAGTAGTAGTAGTAGTAGTAGTAGTAGTAGTAGTAGTAGTAGTAGTAGTAGTAGTAGTAGTAGTAGTAGTAGTAGTAGTAGTAGTAGTAGTAGTAGTAGTAGTAGTAGTAGTAGTAGTAGTAGTAGTAGTAGTAGTAGTAGTAGTAGTAGTAGTAGTAGTAGTAGTAGTAGTAGTAGTAGTAGTAGTAGTAGTAGTAGTAGTAGTAGTAGTAGTAGTAGTAGTAGTAGTAGTAGTAGTAGTAGTAGTAGTAGTAGTAGTAGTAGTAGTAGTAGTAGTAGTAGTAGTAGTAGTAGTAGTAGTAGTAGTAGTAGTAGTAGTAGTAGTAGTAGTAGTAGTAGTAGTAGTAGTAGTAGTAGTAGTAGTAGTAGTAGTAGTAGTAGTAGTAGTAGTAGTAGTAGTAGTAGTAGTAGTAGTAGTAGTAGTAGTAGTAGTAGTAGTAGTAGTAGTAGTAGTAGTAGTAGTAGTAGTA
This sequence comes from Convolutriloba macropyga, assembly GCF_964194025.1. Taxonomy (NCBI): domain Eukaryota; kingdom Metazoa; phylum Xenacoelomorpha; order Acoela; family Convolutidae; genus Convolutriloba; species Convolutriloba macropyga. The sequence continues at coordinate 62,629 of NW_027449557.1, read as the reverse complement.
GTAGTAGTAGTAGTAGTAGTAGTAGTAGTAGTAGTAGTAGTAGTAGTAGTAGTAGTAGTAGTAGTAGTAGTAGTAGTAGTAGTAGTAGTAGTAGTAGTAGTAGTAGTAGTAGTAGTAGTAGTAGTAGTAGTAGTAGTAGTAGTAGTAGTAGTAGTAGTAGTAGTAGTAGTAGTAGTAGTAGTAGTAGTAGTAGTAGTAGTAGTAGTAGTAGTAGTAGTAGTAGTAGTAGTAGTAGTAGTAGTAGTAGTAGTAGTAGTAGTAGTAGTAGTAGTAGTAGTAGTAGTAGTAGTAGTAGTAGTAGTAGTAGTAGTAGTAGTAGTAGTAGTAGTAGTAGTAGTAGTAGTAGTAGTAGTAGTAGTAGTAGTAGTAGTAGTAGTAGTAGTAGTAGTAGTAGTAGTAGTAGTAGTAGTAGTAGTAGTAGTAGTAGTAGTAGTAGTAGTAGTAGTAGTAGTAGTAGTAGTAGTAGTAGTAGTAGTAGTAGTAGTAGTAGTAGTAGTAGTAGTAGTAGTAGTAGTAGTAGTAGTAGTAGTAGTAGTAGTAGTAGTAGTAGTAGTAGTAGTAGTAGTAGTAGTAGTAGTAGTAGTAGTAGTAGTAGTAGTAGTAGTAGTAGTAGTAGTAGTAGTAGTAGTAGTAGTAGTAGTAGTAGTAGTAGTAGTAGTAGTAGTAGTAGTAGTAGTAGTAGTAGTAGTAGTAGTAGTAGTAGTAGTAGTAGTAGTAGTAGTAGTAGTAGTAGTAGTAGTAGTAGTAGTAGTAGTAGTAGTAGTAGTAGTAGTAGTAGTAGTAGTAGTAGTAGTAGTAGTAGTAGTAGTAGTAGTAGTAGTAGTGGGGGACAAAATCCAACCTCACCTCCACGTGGTGTCCCCTGGGGGTAGGTCATGTGCTGCGGCTCTACGCTCACATGGTCAAGCTAACGAGGCACTGGTCTTCTAGTTTGTGGCGCAACTAGTCGTATCTCAGCCTTCAAACACCAAAGCAATGAGTACAATCAACCATGGCCCCGAGTCCCGGGTAAGGGGTGCTAAGAATCTCCCGAGGAACCAACTCAGAATTGCAACTTTAAACGTCAGAACACTGACCCAAGCCGGATCTCTAGAGGCTTTGAAAATGGATCTGGCGCGATACAAGTTGGATATTCTGGGAGTGCAGGAGACGAGATTGCAGGAGCAAGAAATTGATCTCGGAGACCACAAGCTCTACCTGTCTGACTCGTGGTTGTCTGGTGTAAAGTCGAGACAAGGAGGAGTGGGCGTTGCTGTAAAGAAGTCATTGATAAACAGCATCGTAGAACAAGTGGCTCTAAGTGAACGTATTTGCTACGTCAAGTTCGCGGCTCAGAGGAGAGCCAATCTAGCTGTTGTTGTCTGCTACGCACCTACGAATGAAGCTAGTCTCCAAGAGAAGGATTTGTTTTGGAGTCAACTTTCAGACCTAGTTTCCAGTTTCAAACATAGGGAGCGTATTTGTGTCATCGGTGACCTCAATGCAGAGCCTGGACACCAGTTGAATGACACCATGAGCTGCAGAGGCCCGTTTGGAATGGGTGAAGAAAAAGAAAACTCTGAAAAGTTGTTATCATTTTGCACTTCACACAAATTGCTCGTAGGTGGTACATGGTTCCAGCATCGACAAGTGCATCGGTACACCTACAACCCTCCCGATCCGAGTTGTCGAAAAAAGATGCTGGATCACATTCTGTTTGCAGAGAGATATAGAGGATGTCTGACGAATGTGAGGACCAGAAGAGGGAAAACCACAATTACCGATCATGAACTGGTCATTGCGGAAGTATCTATGAAACTTTTGTCTAAAAAGCCATGTTTCACGCCCAGAATCAGTTCTGCAAAGCTGCAAGATGAAACAACGCGTGACTTATTCACGCAGGAGGTCAAGTTACATCTTGATAAGAGCGGCGATTTCGAGAATACAGAGCAGTCTTGGGACAATTTTCGAAAAGCCCTGAACCAAGCAGCAGTGAAATGCCTCCTTCCGGACAAGCGAGTGAACAAACCTTGGATTTCTCCAGATTCTCTGGAACTTATTCGGAAACGAGCCGATCTACAGTTAAAGAAACACAGCAGCGCGGAGGCGCTGTTAGAGTTCACAAACTGCTGTAAGGAAGTCAGAAAAGCTCTACGTGCAGACAAACGGGCATGGCTTGAACGCAAAGGCCAAGAAGTGCAGAGATTCGCGGACAGAGGCAACTTAAAGGAGGTTTTTGGGGCATCACAGCAGATTTGCCGAAACTGGAGGCCCCAGTTGACCAAATTAGTTTCAAGCACTGGCGTCAACTTACGGACGAAAGAGGAACGACTTGAACGCTGGACGGAACATTTTAGTCAACTCCTGAATCCCTCAACATTCAGTTGCACGAGATTGGATCCCGAAGAAGCAGCTGAAAGCTTGCCGATTGACCTGAGCCCAATTCGATTTGAAGAAGTGCTTGAAGCTGTCCGCAGGTTGAAGAATGGCAAGGCAAGTGGACCCGATAACATTTCCTGTGAGATGTTGAAAGCACACAAGGGTATTGTCGAGTGGCTCTGGGACATCATAGATAAATGTTGGTCGACGGAGGTTCTGCCCGATGACTGGAAGGTAGCAGAAATTGTCCCATTATACAAGAGTAAAGGAAAGAGGTCAGAGTGTTCGAACCACCGAGGGATCTCTCTATTATCAGTACCAGGCAAAGTGTTCGCTTCCGTTATTCTCAATCGATGCAAAGATTCAGTGGATCGCGTCTTAAGGGAAGAGCAGTGCGGCTTCATGAAAAGCAGAGGATGCGCCGATCAACTCTTTGCCCTGCGTCCAATAATAGAGAAATCAATGGCGTTTCAATTGGATATTAGCTTTTGTTTCATAGACTTTCGAGCGGCATTCGATTCTGTCGATCGTGAGCAGATGTACCAGATAATGAAACACTATGGTCTTCCGCAAAAAGTGATAAACATCATAAGAAACAGCTATGATGGATACAAATGTCGAGTCAAAGCCGAAGGTGAGAAAGGACGCTTATTTGATGTCAGAACGGGCGTTAGGCAGGGTGATGTGTGGTCCCCAATCCTATTCGGCCTTGTCATCAACTACATTTTGGCTAACTCGGTGCATGGAGGATTAGACATTGGGAGATTGGTGGCTGACTTAGATTTTGCTGATGATGTTGCTCTCGTGGGGGTCTCAGACAGTGAGGTGCAAGAAAACCTACATCGAATCGAGGCCCTAGCGGAAGCCGCTGGTCTGAAGATTAATGTGGCCAAAACAAAGAATATGGGTGTAAAATGCGACAGCCCAAATGTTGTTGCAGTGCCTAGTATCCAACAGAACGTGGAGATACTCACTGGAACACATAAAGGCAAACTAGGACTCCTGGCAGAGACATCTAGCCAGTCACGACTAACCATCGGCACGGAGGTGCTGCTGGGAACGAAAAAGAAAGCGGGCTGGTTCGAAACACAAGATGGCCGGAAGCTCAGATTGAAAAGCTTAGCGGAGGCTAAGCCAGCGTTGGTAGCTTCACAACAACAATCTGCAGTAGCGGATTTAGAGTCGCTAGAAAATGAGAGTGGGTCAGCGGTGGCTGATCAAGAGTCTTTAAGATGTCAGAACTGTCAGCGGCAATTCAGTACAGTTACCGGACGCAAAGTGCACCAAACAAGATTCTGCAAAGCCGGTTTGTCAAAGAATGTCGTCGACAAGTCAAAGTTTGAGCAACTAGAGGCGAGCCTCACCTGTGACAAGTGTGAAAGGAAGTTCAAAACAGTCAATGGCCGAAAAGTTCACCAATCGAGATACTGTGGCAAACCTAAAGCAGCTGCCACACGCGTGTTTTCCTGCAAAGTACAAGATGTTATCGGAAACGAGTTTGAAAACATAGAAGCGTTCAAGTATCTCGGATCATATGTCAGCCTCAAGCATGGAGACCTCCAGGAAGTCAATTGCAAACTTGCAGAAGGTAGACAACGGTTTGCTAACTTCCAAAATCTCTGGAAGAGCAAGCAGCTCAGCGTGCACCTCAAGTGCAATTTGTACAAAGCACTCGTTTTATCAGCCGTGCTGTACAGCTCAGAGACTTGGAATCTTTCGAAATTAATGGAGAGAAAACTTGAGAGTTTCCACTGTGGTTGTCTTCGGAGAATTCTACGTGTGTCATATCTGGAGAAAGCAACGAACGATGAAATTATGTCAAGATCGCGAATGCCCCAACTATCCACGATGATCATGCTCAAACGGATAAAATGGTACGGTCACATCCAGAGAATGGAACCAGGAAGATTAGCCCGCAGTGCCTTCGATTGGGACCCGCCCGATCAATACGCCCATGCCAGACGCGCTCCTGGGGGGCAACGGAAAACGTGGATGAGTCAAATCGAAGGAGACTGTGTACGAAACAAAGTATCGTTCACCAGATTGCAGGAGAAAGCAGCAACCGGGTCAAAGAATGCCTTCAACAATTTCGTCGTACAGCACTTCACAGAATAACCAAACAAATAACTCTTCTTGTTTTGTTTGTATTTGTATTTGTATTTGTTGCCAACCGTGCCTTTATTTCATATTTGGAATTAAAGTATTGAAACAGTAGTAGTAGTAGTAGTAGTAGTAGTAGTAGTAGTAGTATAGTAGTAGTAGTAGTAGTAGTAGTAGTAGTAGTAGTAGTAGTAGTAGTAGTAGTAGTAGTAGTAGTAGTAGTAGTAGTAGTAGTAGTAGTAGTAGTAGTAGTAGTAGTAGTAGTAGTAGTAGTAGTAGTAGTAGTAGTAGTAGTAGTAGTAGTAGTAGTAGTAGTAGTAGTAGTAGTAGTAGTAGTAGTAGTAGTAGTAGTAGTAGTAGTAGTAGTAGTAGTAGTAGTAGTAGTAGTAGTAGTAGTAGTAGTAGTAGTAGTAGTAGTAGTAGTAGTAGTAGTAGTAGTAGTAGTAGTAGTAGTAGTAGTAGTAGTAGTAGTAGTAGTAGTAGTAGTAGTAGTAGTAGTAGTAGTAGTAGTAGTAGTAGTAGTAGTAGTAGTAGTAGTAGTAGTAGTAGTAGTAGTAGTAGTAGTAGTAGTAGTAGTAGTAGTAGTAGTAGTAGTAGTAGTAGTAGTAGTAGTAGTAGTAGTAGTAGTAGTAGTAGTAGTAGTAGTAGTAGTAGTAGTAGTAGTAGTAGTAGTAGTAGTAGTAGTAGTAGTAGTAGTAGTAGTAGTAGTAGTAGTAGTAGTAGTAGTAGTAGTAGTAGTAGTAGTAGTAGTAGTAGTAGTAGTAGTAGTAGTAGTAGTAGTAGTAGTAGTAGTAGTAGTAGTAGTAGTAGTAGTAGTAGTAGTAGTAGTAGTAGTAGTAGTAGTAGTAGTAGTAGTAGTAGTAGTAGTAGTAGTAGTAGTAGTAGTAGTAGTAGTAGTAGTAGTAGTAGTAGTAGTAGTAGTAGTAGTAGTAGTAGTAGTAGTAGTAGTAGTAGTAGTAGTAGTAGTAGTAGTAGTAGTAGTAGTAGTAGTAGTAGTAGTAGTAGTAGTAGTAGTAGTAGTAGTAGTAGTAGTAGTAGTAGTAGTAGTAGTAGTAGTAGTAGTAGTAGTAGTAGTAGTAGTAGTAGTAGTAGTAGTAGTAGTAGTAGTAGTAGTAGTAGTAGTAGTAGTAGTAGTAGTAGTAGTAGTAGTAGTAGTAGTAGTAGTAGTAGTAGTAGTAGTAGTAGTAGTAGTAGTAGTAGTAGTAGTAGTAGTAGTAGTAGTAGTAGTAGTAGTAGTAGTAGTAGTAGTAGTAGCCATTTCTGAATTTGGGCAATTTCTTCGCCCATTTTCAGAACGGCCCTGAAAAACCGCCTCCCAAATTAAGAAGACCATTTTAGGAAAAACTTCCGCCTCCCAAATTCAGAAGAGGGTTGCCCAAATTCAGAAATGGATTTTTTGACCAATTTCGGAATTGGCCCGGTGCCCATTTTCCTACTCCACTCCTACTACTCCTTGGAATTTGGGTAAGTGTTCTGGGGATGGTGGCCGAATCAAAAAATGGGCTCAAAAGTGTTGTGAAACTACGGCAAAAAAAGACACTTCTCATGCTTTTCAAGCCTTTCAAAAATTAAATGATAAAAATGCAATAATTCGAACAGAAATTTCACATACGCGAAAAAAAAAATCGCCCAAATTAGGGTGGCAGTGCAGGTCAATTGGTAAACATAACTGGCATAACTTTGACAAACAGCTCTAACAAACATGTCTTTCCTCCATTTAAATCGAGGCATTCGACAGCAATTGTGAAGCCAGGAAATGACTTCCACTTGAATTTCAGTTTCACTTGTTAAATTTCCTATTTTTTGGCAAAAATCATTTGCACAAAAACATTAAAAAAATCCCCAGTGCGCCAATTTGCCCACTGGGGACTTTTTTGATCCCTTATCCCAAACCCCTCTCACGTACGACTTTTTGCGCTAATAAAAAAATCCAGGCATATTACGGAAAAACATTGCTCACGGAAGAAAAAATACCTGGAGACAAGAATTTCAATGATTCTATGTATTCTGTCATCATGTGGGGTATAAATAGGCGTCCAATGAATATAAAATTTAAATTTTTGAACTCGCCCAATATAGGAGATTTTATAAAGACAATAAGTTTTTACTTTCTTCTTCTAAACTTTTGCTCTGTGAAGCAAAAATACCTGGAGAAACGAATTATTTTCAAGTATTCTATGTATTCTGTCCAGTTGTTGGGTATAAATAGACACCCAGTGTGTATTAAAATAATATTTTTGAACTCCCCTAACAAAGGAGGTTACGTAAGACGTGCGCTTTTTCGTGCTTTTTTCTTCTAAATGTTTCATCTAGGAAGCAAAAATACCTGAAGAAGCGAAATATTTTCAAGTTTTCTATCTATTCTGTCACCCTGAGGGGTAAATCTGACCAATTTTAAGACAGACATATTAGCTGTGTGTAAAAGTTTAATTGTTATTGTATATAAAATTGGGCGAAGATAACAAAAAAGGCAGTTTTTGGCCGCTTTGATCATGAAAAGACTCTTTGAACGCCTAGGTCCAAAAATGACAAGATGCTTCTAGTACTTGTTTTGCTCAAAAGGTAACAATAATTGGCTCATATATTGCTTTATACATAACTCATTTTATTGTTCTTTAAAAACTTTGCAGTCATATATATTACACAAATTAAATGATGGCTTCAAGGGTACCTGAAATGGCATCAATCATAAAAGAAAAATCGAGTCAATTATGGCTTGTAAATAGTGGCTGAGTCCGCCCACTTTTAAGAATGGTACAATAGCTTTATATAACGTTTTGAAGGCTTCTTATGTAGACAATTGCGCGAGGATAAAAAACGGTTACATTTTGACCGTTTAGGTGCGTTTATGCCTCCTGGAAACAGTTGTCACCTAGTTAAAAGTTCGATTTGTATATGATGTAAAGTTTTTCTACGAACTATCGCTCAAATGAATTGATATATAGTTCATTTTGAAGACAAGAATCGCTTTCTTGAACCAATAGCTAATTGGGATCTTAAGAGGGCGGTAAATATCAGTTTTTCTCCAAATTGTCATTTCTCGTGCTGAAGTCTAAAAACTATTGTAAAAAGTAAAGATTTTGGATGTATAATGAATAACTCACGAAATGAAACGCATATCGTTGCAAATCCCCTACGTTGTAGTTTGCGCGGATATATTTGTTTTAACCAAATTCGGCCTTGATGATTCATCAAATTTTAGGATTGATTACACAAGAGCAAAACGACATACTTTTGATTCACAAATTTGTAGTAAATCCGAAAAATTATCTAAAAGTGGCACCAATGGCTCCTACTTTTTTCAACGAAAATAATAGACGCATTGGCTGCCATTATAAGAATGGCACTCATGGACCATTTAGGTAAGTTTAGGGTCTTAGAAAGCGGAGCGATATTGGAATGATTTTCTATACCCTAATTCAGAAAAACTGCTCTGATGCAATCAAAAGCTGTAAATATTACCAAAAACGTTTTTTTAAGATTTTTTATACTCTACCCTCATCCCTGTATAAATAAATACCTGACCGTTGCAAGAAACTAGGCTTAGAACGAATTAAGTCAGTGTCCGTGACCATTCAAAAATGAGATTCTCCAGGACTTCCTAGCAGAAAAATTGTTTCAATTTTCCCCTTTCTAGAACTAGTGGGTCTGTTTCTTTTAAAGTGCACTCCACTGTGTGACAACAGCAATCGAAGGACGTTTTCTAAAAAAGTTAAATAACTAATGCTTCGAAATGGCCGCAATTTTTCTGGCGCACGGTCTGACTTCGAAATCGACATCAACACAACTTCTTAAGAAAAAACTGTTACTGGAATTTTTGTAATAGCCGCATTTGTCTGTGACATGTGGCCAACAAATCAACTTGCAATTGAGTTGTTTTAAATGGAAATTCTCATTGGTTCCGAAGAAACACTGAAGTGGCCAAACTAAAAGAAACTTCCCGGGACGAAATTCGGAACGTTTTTTTCTCAAAACCGATTAGATAATATAATCCAATACTGTGCATATGAATTTTTAGAACCAAAATAAAGCCACAAGCCAGTTTCAGTTATGCCGATTGCAAATTGAGAAAAAGTTTCAAAATACCAAAATTTGCAACAAAAAATTTGAAATATTTTCGATCAATTTGAAAATGGTCCTATGAATTGTTTTTTTCGGGGCTTTTTTGATTTTTGAGCTACAATACAGGCCAAGAAGTGCAGAGATTCGCGGACAGAGGCAACTTAAAGGAGGTTTTTGGGGCATCACAGCAGATTTGCCGAAACTGGAGGCCCCAGTTGACCAAATTAGTTTCAAGCACTGGCGTCAACTTACGGACGAAAGAGGAACGACTTGAACGCTGGACGGAACATTTTAGTCAACTCCTGAATCCCTCAACATTCAGTTGCACGAGATTGGATCCCGAAGAAGCAGCTGAAAGCTTGCCGATTGACCTGAGCCCAATTCGATTTGAAGAAGTGCTTGAAGCTGTCCGCAGGTTGAAGAATGGCAAGGCAAGTGGACCCGATAACATTTCCTGTGAGATGTTGAAAGCACACAAGGGTATTGTCGAGTGGCTCTGGGACATCATAGATAAATGTTGGTCGACGGAGGTTCTGCCCGATGACTGGAAGGTAGCAGAAATTGTCCCATTATACAAGAGTAAAGGAAAGAGGTCAGAGTGTTCGAACCACCGAGGGATCTCTCTATTGTCAGTACCAGGCAAAGTGTTCGCTTCCGTTACTCTCAATCGATGCAAAGATTCAGTGGATCGCGTCTTAAGGGAAGAGCAGTGCGGCTTCAGAAAAAGCAGAGGATGCGCCGATCAACTCTTTGCCCTGCGTCAAATAATAGAGAAATCAATGGCGTTTCAATTGGATATTAGCTTTTGTTTCATAGACTTTCGAGCGGCATTCGATTCTGTCGATCGTGAGCAGATGTACCAGATAATGAAACACTATGGTCTGCCGCAAAAAGTGATAAACATCATAAGAAACAGCTATGATGGATTCAAATGTCGAGTCAAAGCCGAAGGTGAGAAGGGACGCTTATTTGATGTCAGAACAGGCGTTAGGCAGGGTGATGTGTGGTCCCCAATCCTATTCGGCCTTGTCATCAACTACATTTTAGCTAACTCGGTGCATGGAGAATTAGACATTGGGAGATTGGTGGCTGACTTAGATTTTGCTGATGATGTTGCTCTCGTGGGGGTCTCAGACAGTGAGGTGCAAGAAAACCTACATCGAATCGAGGCCCTAGCGGAAGCCGCTGGTCTGAAGATTAATGTGGCCAAAACAAAGAATATGGGTGTAAAATGCGACAGCCCAAATGTTGTTGCAGTGCCTAGTATCCAACAGAACGTGGAGATACTCACTGGAACACATAAAGGCAAACTAGGACTCCTGGCAGAGACATCTAGCCAGTCACGACTAACCATCGGCACGGAGGTGCTGCTGGGAACGAAAAAGAAAGCGGGCTGGTTCGAAACACAAGATGGCCGGAAGCTCAGATTGAAAAGCTTAGCGGAGGCTAAGCCAGCGTTGGTAGCTTCACAACAACAATCTGCAGTAGCGGATTTAGAGTCGCTAGAAAATGAGAGTGGGTCAGCGGTGGCTGATCAAGAGTCTTTAAGATGTCAGAACTGTCAGCGGCAATTCAGTACAGTTACCGGACGCAAAGTGCACCAAACAAGATTCTGCAAAGCCGGTTTGTCAAAGAATGTCGTCGACAAGTCAAAGTTTGAGCAACTAGAGGCGAGCCTCACCTGTGACAAGTGTGAAAGGAAGTTCAAAACAGTCAATGGCCGAAAAGTTCACCAATCGAGATACTGTGGCAAACCTAAAGCAGCTGCCACACGCGTGTTTTCCTGCAAAGTACAAGATGTTATCGGAAACGAGTTTGAAAACATAGAAGCGTTCAAGTATCTCGGATCATATGTCAGCCTCAAGCATGGAGACCTCCAGGAAGTCAATTGCAAACTTGCAGAAGGTAGACAACGGTTTGCTAACTTCCAAAATCTCTGGAAGAGCAAGCAGCTCAGCGTGCACCTCAAGTGCAATTTGTACAAAGCACTCGTTTTATCAGCCGTGCTGTACAGCTCAGAGACTTGGAATCTTTCGAAATTAATGGAGAGAAAACTTGAGAGTTTCCACTGTGGTTGTCTTCGGAGAATTCTACGTGTGTCATATCTGGAGAAAGCAACGAACGATGAAATTATGTCAAGATCGCGAATGCCCCAACTATCCACGATGATCATGCTCAAACGGATAAAATGGTACGGTCACATCCAGAGAATGGAACCAGGAAGATTAGCCCGCAGTGCCTTCGATTGGGACCCACCCGATCAATACGCCCATGCCAGACGCGCTCCTGGGGGGCAACGGAAAACGTGGATGAGTCAAATCGAAGGAGACTGTGTACGAAACAAAGTATCGTTCACCAGATTGCAGGAGAAAGCAGCAACCGGGTCAAAGAATGCCTTCAACAATTTCGTCGTACAGCACTTCACAGAATAACCAAACAAATAACTCTTCTTGTTTTGTTTGTATTTGTATTTGTATTTGTTGCCAACCGTGCCTTTATTTCATATTTGGAATTAAAGTATTGAAACAGTAGTAGTAGTAGTAGTAGTAGTAGTAGTAGTAGTAGTAGTAGTATAGTAGTAGTAGTAGTAGTAGTAGTAGTAGTAGTAGTAGTAGTAGTAGTAGTAGTAGTAGTAGTAGTAGTAGTAGTAGTAGTAGTAGTAGTAGTAATAGTAGTAGTAGTAGTAGTAGTAGTAGTAGTAGTAGTAGTAGTAGTAGTAGTAGTAGTAGTAGTAGTAGTAGTAGTAGTAGTAGTAGTAGTAGTAGTAGTAGTAGTAGTAGTAGTAGTAGTAGTAGTAGTAGTAGTAGTAGTAGTAGTAGTAGTAGTAGTAGTAGTAGTAGTAGTAGTAGTAGTAGTAGTAGTAGTAGTAGTAGTAGTAGTAGTAGTAGTAGTAGTAGTAGTAGTAGTAGTAGTAGTAGTAGTAGTAGTAGTAGTAGTAGTAGTAGTAGTAGTAGTAGTAGTAGTAGTAGTAGTAGTAGTAGTAGTAGTAGTAGTAGTAGTAGTAGTAGTAGTAGTAGTAGTAGTAGTAGTAGTAGTAGTAGTAGTAGTAGTAGTAGTAGTAGTAGTAGTAGTAGTAGTAGTAGTTAGTAGTAGTAGTAGTAGTAGTAGTAGTAGTAGTAGTAGTAGTAGTAGTAGTAGTAGTAGTAGTAGTAGTAGTAGTAGTAGTAGTAGTAGTAGTAGTAGTAGTAGTAGTAGTAGTAGTAGTAGTAGTAGTAGTAGTAGTAGTAGTAGTAGTAGTAGTAGTAGTAGTAGTAGTAGTAGTAGTAGTAGTAGTAGTAGTAGTAGTAGTAGTAGTAGTAGTAGTAGTAGTAGTAGTAGTAGTAGTAGTAGTAGTAGTAGTAGTAGTAGTAGTAGTAGTAGTAGTAGTAGTAGTAGTAGTAGTAGTAGTAGTAGTAGTAGTAGTAGTAGTAGTAGTAGTAGTAGTAGTAGTAGTAGTAGTAGTAGTAGTAGTAGTAGTAGTAGTAGTAGTAGTAGTAGTAGTAGTAGTAGTAGTAGTAGTAGTAGTAGTAGTAGTAGTAGTAGTAGTAGTAGTAGTAGTAGTAGTAGTAGTAGTAGTAGTAGTAGTAGTAGTAGTAGTAGTAGTAGTAGTAGTAGTAGTAGTAGTAGTAGTAGTAGTAGTAGTAGTAGTAGTAGTAGTAGTAGTAGTAGTAGTAGTAGTAGTAGTAGTAGTAGTAGTATAGTAGTAGTAGTAGTAGTAGTAGTAGTAGTAGTAGTAGTAGTAGTAGTAGTAGGTAGTAGTAGTAGTAGTAGTAGTAGTAGTAGTAGTAGTAGTAGTAGTAGTAGTAGTAGTAGTAGTAGTAGTAGTAGTAGTAGTAGTAGTAGTAGTAGTAGTAGTAGTAGTAGTAGTAGTAGTAGTAGTAGTAGTAGTAGTAGTAGTAGTAGTAGTAGTAGTAGTAGTAGTAGTAGTAGTAGTAGTAGTAGTAGTAGTAGTAGTAGTAGTAGTAGTAGTAGTAGTAGTAGTAGTAGTAGTAGTAGTAGTAGTAGTAGTAGTAGTAGTAGTAGTAGTAGTAGTAGTAGTAGTAGTAGTAGTAGTAGTAGTAGTAGTAGTAGTAGTAGTAGTAGTAGTAGTAGTAGTAGTAGTAGTAGTAGTAGTAGTAGTAGTAGTAGTAGTAGTAGTAGTAGTAGTAGTAGTAGTAGTAGTAGTAGTAGTAGTAGTAGTAGTAGTAGTAGTAGTAGTAGTAGTAGTAGTAGTAGTAGTAGTAGTAGTAGTAGTAGTAGTAGTACTACTACTACTACTACTACTACTACTACTAGTAGTAGTAGTAGTAGTAGTAGTAGTAGTAGTAAACATCATAAGAAACAGCTATGATGGATTCAAATGTCGAGTCAAAGCCGAAGGTGAGAAGGGACGCTTATTTGATGTCAGAACAGGCGTTAGGCAGGGTGATGTGTGGTCCCCAATCCTATTCGGCCTTGTCATCAACTACATTTTAGCTAACTCGGTGCATGGAGGATTAGACATTGGGAGATTGGTGGCTGACTTAGATTTTGCTGATGATGTTGCTCTCGTGGGGGTCTCAGACAGTGAGGTGCAAGAAAACCTACATCGAATCGAGGCCCTAGCGGAAGCCGCTGGTCTGAAGATTAATGTGGCCAAAACAAAGAATATGGGCGTAAAATGCGACAACCCAAATGTTGTTGCAGTGCCTAGTATCCAACAGAACGTGGAGATACTCACTGGAACACATAAAGGCAAACTAGGACTCCTGGCAGAGACATCTAGCCAGTCACGACTAACCATCGGCACGGAGGTGCTGCTGGGAACGAAAAAGAAAGCGGGCTGGTTCGAAACACAAGATGGCCGGAAGCTCAGATTGAAAAGCTTAGCGGAGGCTAAGCCAGCGTTGGTAGCTTCACAACAACAATCTGCAGTAGCGGATTTAGAGTCGCTAGAAAATGAGAGTGGGTCAGCGGTGGCTGATCAAGAGTCTTTAAGATGTCAGAACTGTCAGCGGCAATTCAGTACAGTTACCGGACGCAAAGTGCACCAAACAAGATTCTGCAAAGCCGGTTCGTCAAAGAATGTCGTCGACAAGTCAAAGTTCGAGCAACTAGAGGCGAGCCTCACCTGTGACAAGTGTGAAAGGAAGTTCAAAACAGTCAATGGCCGAAAAGTTCACCAATCGAGATACTGTGGCAAACCTAAAGCAGCTGCCACACGCGTGTTTTCCTGCAAAGTACAAGATGTTATCGGAAACGAGTTTGAAAACATAGAAGCGTTCAAGTATCTCGGATCATATGTCAGCCTCAAGCATGGAGACCTCCAGGAAGTCAATTGCAAACTTGCAGAAGGTAGACAACGGTTTGCTAACTTCCAAAATCTCTGGAAGAGCAAGCAGCTCAGCGTGCACCTCAAGTGCAATTTGTACAAAGCACTCGTTTTATCAGCCGTGCTGTACAGCTCAGAGACTTGGACTCTTTCGAAATTAATGGAGAGAAAACTTGAGAGTTTCCACTGTGGTTGTCTTCGGAGAATTCTACGTGTGTCATATCTGGAGAAAGCAACGAACGATGAAATTATGTCAAGATCGCGAATGCCCCAACTATCCACGATGATCATGCTCAAACGGATAAAATGGTACGGTCACATCCAGAGAATGGAACCAGGAAGATTAGCCCGCAGTGCCTTCGATTGGGACCCGCCCGATCAATACGCCCATGCCAGACGCGCTCCTGGGGGGCAACGGAAAACGTGGATGAGTCAAATCGAAGGAGACTGTGTACGAAACAAAGTATCGTTCACCAGATTGCAGGAGAAAGCAGCAACCGGGTCAAAGAATGCCTTCAACAATTTCGTCGTACAGCACTTCACAGAATAACCAAACAAATAACTCTTCTTGTTTTGTTTGTATTTGTATTTGTATTTGTATTTGTTGCCAACCGTGCCTTTATTTCATATTTGGAATTAAAGTGTTGAAACAGTAGTAGTAGTAGTAGTAGTAGTAGTAGTAGTAGTAGTAGTAGTAGTAGTAGTAGTAGTAGTAGTAGTAGTAGTAGTAGTAGTAGTAGTAGTAGTAGTAGTAGTAGTAGTAGTAGTAGTAGTAGTAGTAGTAGTAGTAGTAGTAGTAGTAGTAGTAGTAGTAGTAGTAGTAGTAGTAGTAGTAGTAGTAGTAGTAGTAGTAGTAGTAGTAGTAGTAGTAGTAGTAGTAGTAGTAGTAGTAGCCATTTCTGAATTTGGGCAATTTCTTCGCCCATTTTCAGAACGGCCCTGAAAAACCGCCTCCCAAATTAAGAAGACCATTTTAGGAAAAACTTCCGCCTCCCAAATTCAGAAGAGGGTTGCCCAAATTCAGAAATGGATTTTTTGACCAATTTCGGAATTGGCCCGGTGCCCATTTTCCTACTCCACTCCTACTACTCCTTGGAATTTGGGTAAGTGTTCTGGGGATGGTGGCCGAATCAAAAAATGGGCTCAAAAGTGTTGTGAAACTACGGCAAAAAAAGACACTTCTCATGCTTTTCAAGCCTTTCAAAAATTAAATGATAAAAATGCAATAATTCGAACAGAAATTTCACATACGCGAAAAAAAAAATCGCCCAAATTAGGGTGGCAGTGCAGGTCAATTGGTAAACATAACTGGCATAACTTTGACAAACAGCTCTAACAAACATGTCTTTCCTCCATTTAAATCGAGGCATTCGACAGCAATTGTGAAGCCAGGAAATGACTTCCACTTGAATTTCAGTTTCACTTGTTAAATTTCATATTTTTTGGCAAAAATCATTTGCACAAAAACATTAAAAAAATCCCCAGTGCGCCAATTTGCCCACTGGGGACTTTTTTGATCCCTTATCCCAAACCCCTCTCACGTACGACTTTTTGCGCTAATAAAAAAATCCAGGCATATTACGGAAAAACATTGCTCACGGAAGAAAAAATACCTGGAGACAAGAATTTCAATGATTCTATGTATTCTGTCATCATGTGGGGTATAAATAGGCGTCCAATGAATATAAAATTTAAATTTTTGAACTCGCCCAATATAGGAGATTTTATAAAGACAATAAGTTTTTACTTTCTTCTTCTAAACTTTTGCTCTGTGAAGCAAAAATACCTGGAGAAACGAATTATTTTCAAGTATTCTATGTATTCTGTCCAGTTGTTGGGTATAAATAGACACCCAGTGTGTATTAAAATAATATTTTTGAACTCCCCTAACAAAGGAGGTTACGTAAGACGTGCGCTTTTTCGTGCTTTTTTCTTCTAAATGTTTCATCTAGGAAGCAAAAATACCTGAAGAAGCGAAATATTTTCAAGTTTTCTATCTATTCTGTCACCCTGAGGGGTAAATCTGACCAATTTTAAGACAGACATATTAGCTGTGTGTAAAAGTTTAATTGTTATTGTATATAAAATTGGGCGAAGATAACAAAAAAGGCAGTTTTTGGCCGCTTTGATCATGAAAAGACTCTTTGAACGCCTAGGTCCAAAAATGACAAGATGCTTCTAGTACTTGTTTTGCTCAAAAGGTAACAATAATTGGCTCATATATTGCTTTATACATAACTCATTTTATTGTTCTTTAAAAACTTTGCAGTCATATATATTACACAAATTAAATGATGGCTTCAAGGGTACCTGAAATGGCATCAATCATAAAAGAAAAATCGAGTCAATTATGGCTTGGTAAATAGTGGCTGAGTCCGCCCACTTTTAAGAATGGTACAATAGCTTTATATAACGTTTTGAAGGCTTCTTATGTAGACAATTGCGCGAGGATAAAAAACGGTTACATTTTGACCGTTTAGGTGCGTTTATGCCTCCTGGAAACAGTTGTCACCTAGTTAAAAGTTCGATTTGTATATGATGTAAAGTTTTTCTACGAACTATCGCTCAAATGAATTGATATATAGTTCATTTTGAAGACAAGAATCGCTTTCTTGAACCAATAGCTAATTGGGATCTTAAGAGGGCGGTAAATATCAGTTTTTCTCCAAATTGTCATTTCTCGTGCTGAAGTCTAAAAACTATTGTAAAAAGTAAAGATTTTGGATGTATAATGAATAACTCACGAAATGAAACGCATATCGTTGCAAATCCCCTACGTTGTAGTTTGCGCGGATATATTTGTTTTAACCAAATTCGGCCTTGATGATTCATCAAATTTTAGGATTGATTACACAAGAGCAAAACGACATACTTTTGATTCACAAATTTGTAGTAAATCCGAAAAATTATCTAAAAGTGGCACCAATGGCTCCTACTTTTTTCAACGAAAATAATAGACGCATTGGCTGCCATTATAAGAATGGCACTCATGGACCATTTAGGTAAGTTTAGGGTCTTAGAAAGCGGAGCGATATTGGAATGATTTTCTATACCCTAATTCAGAAAAACTGCTCTGATGCAATCAAAAGCTGTAAATATTACCAAAAACGTTTTTTTAAGATTTTTTATACTCTACCCTCATCCCTGTATAAATAAATACCTGACCGTTGCAAGAAACTAGGCTTAGAACGAATTAAGTCAGTGTCCGTGACCATTCAAAAATGAGATTCTCCAGGACTTCCTAGCAGAAAAATTGTTTCAATTTTCCCCTTTCTAGAACTAGTGGGTCTGTTTCTTTTAAAGTGCACTCCACTGTGTGACAACAGCAATCGAAGGACGTTTTCTATAAAAGTTAAATAACTAATGCTTCGAAATGGCCGCAATTTTTCTGGCGCACGGTCTGACTTCGAAATCGACATCAACACAACTTCTTAAGAAAAAACTGTTACTGGAATTTTTGTAATAGCCGCATTTGTCTGTGACATGTGGCCAACAAATCAACTTGCAATTGAGTTGTTTTAAATGGAAATTCTCATTGGTTCCGAAGAAACACTGAAGTGGCCAAACTAAAAGAAACTTCCCGGGACGAAATTCGGAACGTTTTTTTCTCAAAACCGATTAGATAATATAATCCAATACTGTGCATATGAATTTTTAGAACCAAAATAAAGCCACAAGCCAGTTTCAGTTATGCCGATTGCAAATTGAGAAAAAGTTTCAAAATACCAAAATTTGCAACAAAAAATTTGAAATATTTTCGATCAATTTGAAAATGGTCCTATGAATTGTTTTTTTCGGGGCTTTTTTGATTTTTGAGCTACAATTACGTTGATCTATCGCTTTATCGATTTTGTTTTGAACTTGAAACGCGTTTTCGTTGTTTGCGGGGTATGCTAAATCCGCGGCTTCCGTGGACCAAATTCAGAAAATTGGTAATTGGTTTTGCCGTGGATTGTTCCTACTGAAAAAAAAACACAACGTTTTTTGTGTTGTTTTCACAGTTGTGGCTAAAATTGCAACAGTCTGTTTTTGTGAGTTTCAACTTTCTTGTTACGTTAGCCTTTCAAGTTTTTGGCGATTTATAAAGTTACTCTTTTCAAAAAAATTTTGAAAAATTTTGCAAGGCAGTCCTTTTTTGAAGAACTGTTTGCTCTATACCGCTCTTTTATGTCAAACACTTTGAATTTCCTGGAATGCAAATGGCCGTGATAGAAGACCTGCTAACCTCTAGTTACTTCCAAATTGCAAATTTTTGCAACAAAATTCAGTTTCACTTGTTAAATTGCCTATTTTTTTTGGAAAAAATTATTTGCAAAAAAACATAAAAAAATCCCCAGTGGGCCAATTGGCCCACTGGGGATTTTTTTGACACCTTATCTCAAACCCCTCTCACTTGCGTCTTTTTCCGTTAATAAAAATATCTAGGCATATTACGGAAAAACCTTGCTCTAGGAAGAAAAAATACTTGGAGAAACGAATTTCAAGGATTCTTTGTATTCTTTCATCCTGTGGGGTATCAATAGGCGTCCAATGAATATAAAATTTATGTTTTTGAATTTGCCCAATATAGGAGATTATATAAATACAATAATTTTGCACTTTCCTTCTCTAAAATTTTGCTCTATGAAGCAAAAATACCTGGAGAAATGAATTTTTCTCAAGTATTCTATGTATTTTGTCCACTTGTGGGGTATAAATAGACAACCAATGTGTATAAAAATATTATTTTTGAACTCCCCTAATAGAAGACGTTACGTAAAACGAATAAATGTGCTTTTTTTTTGCTAAACATTTGCTCTAGGAAGCAAAAACACCTGAAGAAATGTAATATTTTCAAGTTTTCTATCTATTCTGTCATCCTGAGGGATATTTCTGACCAATTTTAAGATAGACATTATTGCACTATATAACGTTTTGAAATTTTATTGTATTGAAAAATGGGCGAAGATAATAAAACAGGCATTTTTTGGCCGCTTTGACCATGAAACGCCTCTTTGAACGCTTAGGTCCAAAAAAGACAAGATGCCACTAGTGATTGTTTTTTTGAAAAGGTAACAAATATTGTTTTACATTGCTTCATATATAGCTCATTTTAAAGCTCCTAAAAATGGATTTGCAGCCATTTTTTTTACTTTTATGAATAAAAGCTTCAAGGGTACCTAAATTGGCATCAAACATAAAAAAAAATCGAGTGGTTTATGACTTGGTAAATATTGGCTAAGTCCACCCATTTTTTAGAATAGTACAATAGTACAATATATAAAGTTTCGAAAAGATCTTGTATACAAAGTTGCGCGATGATAATATAACATGCGTTTTTTGACCGCTTTGACCATGAAACGACTCTTTGAACGCTTAGGCCAAAATAGAAAAGATGCGAATTTTGTTTGTTTTACTCAAAAGGTAACAAATATTAGTTCAATTTGCTTCTTTTGTAGCTCATGTTAATGCATTTTGGATAGGCTTTGCAGTCGTATGTTTTATTCTTTGTAAACGATTGCTTCAAGGGAACCTAAAAGGGCTTCAAAGATAAAAGAAAAATCGAAGCTATTATGATTTGGTAAATAGTGGCTGAGTCCGCCCATTTTTAAGAATGGTACAATAGCCCTATATAAAGTTTTGAAAAGCTCTTGTGTAGACAATTGCGCGAGGAAAAAGAAACGGGCACTTTTTGACCGTTTAGGTGCGTTTATGTCTCCTAGAAGCACTGGTCAGCGAGTTGAAATTTCGATTTGTTTATGATGTAAAATTTCTCAACGAATATTCACTCAAGTGAATTGATATATAGTTCACTTTGAAGACAAGAATCCTTTTGTTGCAGACATTATCTAATTGGGATCGTAAGAGGGCTGTAAGTATCACTTTTTCTCAAAATTGTCATTTTTCGTGCTGATTCCTAAAATTTTTTTTAAAAAGTAAAGTTATTGGATGTTTAATGAATAACTAATCAAATGAAACACATATCGTTGCAAAGCTCCTACATTGTAGTTGACGTGGATATATTTGTTTGTGTCCAAATTTTGCCTAGAAGATCTCAAGTTCAGGATTGATTAGAGAAAAGCAAATTGAAATATTTTTGATTCATAAATTTGCAGAATAATTATATAAAAGCAGAACCAATGGTTCATGTTTTTTTTTTCAATCCCATTTGCAAACAAAATTGCTAAGATTATAAAAATTGCGCTTTTGGACCATTTAGGTACGTTTAGAGTACCTAGAGTATTTTTATTTAAGCGGATTGGAATTGAAATTATTTTCCATACCCAAATTCAGAAAACCTGCGCTGATGCAATCAAAAGCTATAAATATCACCAAAAACGTTTTTTTACAAAATTTTTCTACTTTAGCCTCATCCCGGTATAAATAAATACCTGATCGCTGCAAAAAAACGAGGCTGAGAATGAATTAATTCAGTGTCAGTGATCATTCAAAATGAAAAATTCTATGACTTCCTTGCAGAAAAATTGTTTCAATTTGCCCCCTTCTAGAACTTGTAGGTCTGTTTTTTTAAGGAGACCTCCACTGCATTACAGCAGCAATCAAAGGCAGCTTTCTTTAAAAGTTAAATAACGGTTGCTTTGAAATGGCCTCAAGTTTTCTGATGAACGGTCTGATTTCGAAATTGACATCAACACAACTTCTTAAAAAAAAACTGTCACTGGCATTTTTTTTATGGCCGCATTTGTCTCCGGCATGTGCCCCAAAACTCGACTTTCAAATGAGTTGTTTCAGTGACAAAGTCTCATGGGTTCAGAAGAAATGCTGAAGTGGCCAGACTAAGGGAAACTTCCGCCTCCCAAATTTAGAACGCTTTTTTTTCAACCCTTTTTTCTCAAAATCAATATTATCATTTGTTTCAAAACTTTGCATATGAATTTGTTGTACTAAAAGGAAGCCACATGCCAAATTTCAGGTTTCTATGATAATTTTTGCCAAATCACTTATTTTTGGATCCTTGGATTTTGCAGGTGAGGTCTACTAGTACAAACCTGAATCAAAAGCTGAAAATACGGTCGTTTCTAAAAAGACTACGCACTATCTTGCAAATACCAAATGCGCTTTAAAGTACTCCGACAGGACACATATCAAAAAATTTTTGCGAAAGAACGTGTATTCACGGAGAAAATGCATTTTCTCGATTTCGCAGTTTTTGTGGTGTTTGGCCGCTTTTGGTACCCTACGCCGCTCGGTTCATAAATCCTCGAATATTCAATTTACAACCATCAATCAATTTGCTATGGATTGTGCGTGAGCCGTACCTTATTTTGAATACAAGTTGTTTGGAAAAATTGTGAGAAAAAGTTCAAAAAAATACCAAAATTTGCAAAAAAAAGAAATTTTGAAAAATTTTCGATCAACTTAAAAATGGTCCTATGAACTGTTTTTTCGGGGCTTTTTTTGATTTTTGAGCTACAAATACGTTGACCTATCACTTTATGGCTTGTGTTTTGGACCCGGAACGCGTTTTCATTGTTTGCGGGGGTATGCTAAATCCGTGGATTTGGTGGACCAAATTCAGAAATGCCGTAGTAGTAGTAGTAGTAGTAGTAGTAGTAGTAGTAGTAGTAGTAGTAGTAGTAGTAGTAGTAGTAGTAGTAGTAGTAGTAGTAGTAGTAGTAGTAGTAGTAGTAGTAGTAGTAGTAGTAGTAGTAGTAGTAGTAGTAGTAGTAGTAGTAGTAGTAGTAGTAGTAGTAGTAGTAGTAGTAGTAGTAGTAGTAGTAGTAGTAGTAGTAGTAGTAGTAGTAGTAGTAGTAGTAGTAGTAGTAGTAGTAGTAGTAGTAGTAGTAGTAGTAGTAGTAGTAGTAGTAGTAGTAGTAGTAGTAGTAGTAGTAGTAGTAGTAGTAGTAGTAGTAGTAGTAGTAGTAGTAGTAGTAGTAGTAGTAGTAGTAGTAGTAGTAGTAGTAGTAGTAGTAGTAGTAGTAGTAGTAGTAGTAGTAGTAGTAGTAGTAGTAGTAGTAGTAGTAGTAGTAGTAGTAGTAGTAGTAGTAGTAGTAGTAGTAGTAGTAGTAGTAGTAGTAGTATTAGTAGGGGGACAAAATCCAACCTCACCTCCACGTGGTGTCCCCTGGGGGTAGGTCATGTGCTGCGGCTCTACGCTCAGATGGTCGAGCTAACGAGGCACTGGTCTTCTAGTTTGTGGCGCAACTAGTCGTATCTCAGCCTTCAAACACCAAAGCAATGAGTACAATCAACCATGGCCCCGAGTCCCGGGTAAGGGGTGCTAAGAATCTCCCGAGGAACCAACTCAGAATTGCAACTTTAAACGTCAGAACACTGACCCAAGCCGGATCTCTAGAGGCTTTGAAAATGGATCTGGCGCGATACAAGTTGGATATTCTGGGAGTGCAGGAGACGAGATTGCAGGAGCAAGAAATTGATCTCGGAGACCACAAGCTCTACCTGTCTGACTCGTGGTTGTCTGGTGTAAAGTCGAGACAAGGAGGAGTGGGCGTTGCTGTAAAGAAGTCATTGATAAACAGCATCGTAGAACAAGTGGCTAGAACAAGTGCATAGACTTTCGAGCGGCATTCGATTCTGTCGATCGTGAGCAGATGTACCAGATAATGAAACACTATGGTCTTCCGCAAAAAGTGATAAACATCATAAGAAACAGCTATGATGGATTCAAATGTCGAGTCAAAGCCGAAGGTGAGAAAGGACGCTTATTTGATGTCAGAACGGGCGTTAGGCAGGGTGATGTGTGGTCCCCAATCCTATTCGGCCTTGTCATCAACTACATTTTAGCTAACTCGGTGCATGGAGGATTAGACATTGGGAGATTGGTGGCTGACTTAGATTTTGCTGATGATGTTGCTCTCGTGGGGGTCTCAGACAGTGAGGTGCAAGAAAACCTACATCGAATCGAGGCCCTAGCGGAAGCCGCTGGTCTGAAGATTAATGTGGCCAAAACAAAGAATATGGGTGTAAAATGCGACAACCCAAATGTTGTTGCAGTGCCTAGTATCCAACAGAACGTGGAGATACTCACTGGAACACATAAAGGCAAACTAGGACTCCTGGCAGAGACATCTAGCCAGTCACGACTAACCATCGGCACGGAGGTGCTGCTGGGAACGAAAAAGAAAGCGGGCTGGTTCGAAACACAAGATGGCCGGAAGCTCAGATTGAAAAGCTTAGCGGAGGCTAAGCCAGCGTTGGTAGCTTCACAACAACAATCTGCAGTAGCGGATTTAGAGTCGCTAGAAAATGAGAGTGGGTCAGCGGTGGCTGATCAAGAGTCTTTAAGATGTCAGAACTGTCAGCGGCAATTCAGTACAGTTACCGGACGCAAAGGGCACCAAACAAGATTCTGCAAAGCCGGTTTGTCAAAGAATGTTGTCGACAAGTCAAAGTTCGAGCAACTAGAGGCGAGCCTCACCTGTGACAAGTGTGAAAGGAAGTTCAAAACAGTCAATGGCCGAAAAGTTCACCAATCGAGATACTGTGGCAAACCTAAAGCAGCTGCCACACGCGTGTTTTCCTGCAAAGTACAAGATGTTATCGGAAACGAGTTTGAAAACATAGAAGCGTTCAAGTATCTCGGATCATATGTCAGCCTCAAGCATGGAGACCTCCAGGAAGTCAATTGCAAACTTGCAGAAGGTAGACAACGGTTTGCTAACTTCCAAAATCTCTGGAAGAGCAAGCAGCTCAGCGTGCACCTCAAGTGCAATTTGTACAAAGCACTCGTTTTATCAGCCGTGCTGTACAGCTCAGAGACTTGGACTCTTTCGAAATTAATGGAGAGAAAACTTGAGAGTTTCCACTGTGGTTGTCTTCGGAGAATTTTACGTGTGTCATATCTGGAGAAAGCAACGAACGATGAAATTATGACAAGATCGCGAATGCCCCAACTATCCACGATGATCATGCTCAAACGGATAAAATGGTACGGTCACATCCAGAGAATGGAACCAGGAAGATTAGCTCGCAGTGCCTTCGATTGGGACCCACCTGATCAATACGCCCATGCCAGACGCGCTCCTGGGGGGCAACGGAAAACGTGGATGAGTCAAATCGAAGGAGACTGTGTACGAAACAAAGTATCGTTCACCAGATTGCAGGAGAAAGCAGCAACCGGGTCAAAGAATGCCTTCAACAATTTCGTCGTACAGCACTTCACAGAATAACCAAACAAATAGCTCTTCTTGTTTTGTTTGTATTTGTATTTGTATTTGTTGCCAACCGTGCCTTTATTTCATATTTGGAATTAAAGTGTTGAAACAGTAGTAGTAGTAGTAGTAGTAGTAGTAGTAGTAGTAGTAGTAGTAGTAGTAGTAGTAGTAGTAGTAGTAGTAGTAGTAGTAGTAGTAGTAGTAGTAGTAGTAGTAGTAGTAGTAGTAGTAGTAGTAGTAGTAGTAGTAGTAGTAGTAGTAGTAGTAGTAGTAGTAGTAGTAGTAGTAGTAGTAGTAGTAGTAGTAGTAGTAGTAGTAGTAGTAGTAGTAGTAGTAGTAGTAGTAGTAGTAGTAGTAGTAGTAGTAGTAGTAGTAGTAGTAGTAGTAGTAGTAGTAGTAGTAGTAGTAGTAGTAGTAGTAGTAGTAGTAGTAGTAGTAGTAGTAGTAGTAGTAGTAGTAGTAGTAGTAGTAGTAGTAGTAGTAGTAGTAGTAGTAGTAGTAGTAGTAGTAGTAGTAGTAGTAGTAGTAGTAGTAGTAGTAGTAGTAGTAGTAGTAGTAGTAGTAGTAGTAGTAGTAGTAGTAGTAGTAGTAGTAGTAGTAGTAGTAGTAGTAGTAGTAGTAGTAGTAGTAGTAGTAGTAGTAGTAGTAGTAGTAGTAGTAGTAGTAGTAGTAGTAGTAGTAGTAGTAGTAGTAGTAGTAGTAGTAGTAGTAGTAGTAGTAGTAGTAGTAGTAGTAGTAGTAGTAGTAGTAGTAGTAGTAGTAGTAGTAGTAGTAGTAGTAGTAGTAGTAGTAGTAGTAGTAGTAGTAGTAGTAGTAGTAGTAGTAGTAGTAGTAGTAGTAGTAGTAGTAGTAGTAGTAGTAGTAGTAGTAGTAGTAGTAGTAGTAGTAGTAGTAGTAGTAGTAGTAGTAGTAGTAGTAGTAGTAGTAGTAGTAGTAGTAGTAGTAGTAGTAGTAGTAGTAGTAGTAGTAGTAGTAGTAGTAGTAGTAGTAGTAGTAGTGGATTCAAATGTCGAGTCAAAGCCGAAGGTGAGAAGGGACGCTTATTTGATGTCAGAACAGGCGTTAGGCAGGGTGATGTGTGGTCCCCAATCCTATTCGGCCTTGTCATCAACTACATTTTAGCTAACTCGGTGCATGGAGGATTAGACATTGGGAGATTGGTGGCTGACTTAGATTTTGCTGATGATGTTGCTCTCGTGGGGGTCTCAGACAGTGAGGTGCAAGAAAACCTACATCGAATCGAGGCCCTAGCGGAAGCCGCTGGTCTGAAGATTAATGTGGCCAAAACAAAGAATATGGGCGTAAAATGCGACAACCCAAATGTTGTTGCAGTGCCTAGTATCCAACAGAACGTGGAGATACTCATTGGAACACATAAAGGCAAACTAGGACTCCTGGCAGAGACATCTAGCCAGTCACGACTAACCATCGGCACGGAGGTGCTGCTGGGAACGAAAAAGAAAGCGGGCTGGTTCGAAACACAAGATGGCCGGAAGCTCAGATTGAAAAGCTTAGCGGAGGCTAAGCCAGCGTTGGTAGCTTCACAACAACAGTCTGCAGTAGCGGATTTAGAGTCGCTAGAAAATGAGAGTGGGTCAGCGGTGGCTGATCAAGAGTCTTTAAGATGTCAGAACTGTCAGCGGCAATTCAGTACAGTTACCGGACGCAAAGTGCACCAAACAAGATTCTGCAAAGCCGGTTCGTCAAAGAATGTCGTCGACAAGTCAAAGTTCGAGCAACTAGAGGCGAGCCTCACCTGTGACAAGTGTGAAAGGAAGTTCAAAACAGTCAATGGCCGAAAAGTTCACCAATCGAGATACTGTGGCAAACCTAAAGCAGCTGCCACACGCGTGTTTTCCTGCAAAGTACAAGATGTTATCGGAAACGAGTTTGAAAACATAGAAGCGTTCAAGTATCTCGGATCATATGTCAGCCTCAAGCATGGAGACCTCCAGGAAGTCAATTGCAAACTTGCAGAAGGTAGACAACGGTTTGCTAACTTCCAAAATCTCTGGAAGAGCAAGCAGCTCAGCGTGCACCTCAAGTGCAATTTGTACAAAGCACTCGTTTTATCAGCCGTGCTGTACAGCTCAGAGACTTGGACTCTTTCGAAATTAATGGAGAGAAAACTTGAGAGTTTCCACTGTGGTTGTCTTCGGAGAATTCTACGTGTGTCATATCTGGAGAAAGCAACGAACGATGAAATTATGTCAAGATCGCGAATGCCCCAACTATCCACGATGATCATGATCAAACGGATAAAATGGTACGGTCACATCCAGAGAATGGAACCAGGAAGATTAGCCCGCAGTGCCTTCGATTGGGACCCGCCCGATCAATACGCCCATGCCAGACGCGCTCCTGGGGGGCAACGGAAAACGTGGATGAGTCAAATCGAAGGAGACTGTGTACGAAACAAAGTATCGTTCACCAGATTGCAGGAGAAAGCAGCAACCGGGTCAAAGAATGCCTTCAACAATTTCGTCGTACAGCACTTCACAGAATAACCAAACAAATAACTCTTCTTGTTTTGTTTGTATTTGTATTTGTATTTGTATTTGTTGCCAACCGTGCCTTTATTTCATATTTGGAATTAAAGTGTTGAAACAACAGTAGTAGTAGTAGTAGTAGTAGTAGTAGTAGTAGTAGTAGTAGTAGTAGTAGTAGTAGTAGTAGTAGTAGTAGTAGTAGTAGTAGTAGTAGTAGTAGTAGTAGTAGTAGTAGTAGTAGTAGTAGTAGTAGTAGTAGTAGTAGTAGTAGTAGTAGTAGTAGTAGTAGTACTAGTAGTAGTAGTAGTAGTAAGAGTAGCAGTAGTAGTAGTAGTAGTAGTAGTAGTAGTAGTAGTAGTAGTAGTAGTAGTAGTAGTAGTAGTAGTAGTAGTAGTAGTAGTAGTAGTAGTAGTAGTAGTAGTAGTAGTAGTAGTAGTAGTAGTAGTAGTAGTAGTAGTAGTAGTAGTGGGGGACAAAATCCAACCTCACCTCCGCGTGGTGTCCCCTGGGGGTAGGTCATGTGCTGCGGCTCTCCGCTCACATGGTCGAGCTAACGAGGCACTGGTCTTCTAGTTTGTGGCGCAACTAGTCGTATCTCAGCCTTCAAACACCAAAGCAATGAGTACATTCAACCATGGCCCCGAGTCCCGGGTAAGGGGTGCTAAGAATCTCCCGAGGAACCAACTCAGAATTGCAACTTTGAACGTCAGAACACTGACCCAAGCCGGATCTTTAGAGGCTTTGAAAATGGATGTGGCGCAATACAAGTTGGATATTCTGGGAGTGCAGTAGACGAGATTGCAGGAGCAAGAAATTGATCTCGGAGACCACAAGCTCTACCTGTCTGACTCGTGGTTGTCTGGTGTAAAGTCGAGACAAGGAGGAGTGGGCGTTGCTGTAAAGAAGTCATTGATAAACAGCATCGTAGAACAAGTGGCTCTAAGTGAACGTATTTGCTACGTCAAGTTCGCGGCTCGGAGGAGAGCCAATCTAGCTGTTGTTGTCTGCTACGCACCTACGAATGAAGCTAGTCTCCAAGAGAAGGATTTGTTTTGGAGTCAACTTTCAGACCTAGTTTCCAGCTTCAAACATAGGGAGCGTATTTGTGTCATCGGTGACCTCAATGCAGAGCCTGGACACCAGTTGAATGACACCATGAGCTGCAGAGGCCCGTTTGGAATGGGTGAAGAAAATGAAAACTCGGAAAAGTTGTTATCATTTTGCACTTCACACAAATTGCTCGTAGGTGGTACATGGTTCCAGCATCGACAAGTGCATCGGTACACCTACAACCCTCCCGATCCGAGTTGTCGAAAAAAGATGCTGGATCACATTCTGTTTGCAGAGAGATACAGAGGATGTCTGACGAATGTGAGGACCAGAAGAGGGAAAACCACAATTACCGATCATGAACTGGTCATTGCGGAAGTATCTATGAAACTTTTGTCTAAAAAGCCATGTTTCACGCCCAGAATCAGTTCTGCAAAGCTGCAAGACGAAACAACGCGTGACTTATTCACACAGGAGGTCAAGTTACATCTTGATAAGAGCGGCGATTTCGAGAATACAGAGCAGTCTTGGGACAATTTTCGAAAAGCCCTGAACCAAGCAGCAGTGAAATGCCTCCTTCCGGACAAGCGAGTGAACAAACCTTGGATTTCTCCAGATTCTCTGGAACTTATCCGGAAACGAGCTGATCTACAGTTGAAGAAACACGGCAGCGCGGTGGCGTTGTCAGAGTTCACAAACTGCTGTAAGGAAGTCAGAAAAGCTCTACGTGCAGACAAACGGGCATGGCTTGAACGCAAAGGCCAAGAAGTGCAGAGCTTTGCGGACAGAGGCAACTTGAAGGAGGTTTTTGGGGCATCACAGCAGATTTGCCGAAACTGGAGTCCCCAGTTGACCAAATTAGTTTCAAGCACTGGCGTCAACTTACGGACGAAAGAGGAACGACTTGAACGCTGGACGGAACATTTTAGTCAACTCCTGAATCCCTCAACATCCAGTTGCAGTACGAGATTGGATCCCGAAGAAGCAGCTGAAAGCTTGTCGATTGACCTGAGCCCAATTCGATTTGAAGAAGTGCTTGAAGCTGTCCGCAGGTTGAAGAATGGCAAGGCAAGTGGACCCGATAACATTTCCTGTGAGATGTTGAAAGCACACAAGGGTATTGTCGAGTGGCTCTGGGACATCATAGATAAGTGTTGGTTGACGGAAGTTCTGCCCGATGACTGGAAGGTAGCAGAAATTGTCCCATTATACAAGAGTAAAGGAAAGAGGTCAGAGTGTTCGAACCACCGAGGGATCTCTCTATTGTCAGTACCAGGCAAAGTGTTCGCTTCCGTTATTCTCAATCGATGCAAAGATTCAGTGGATCGCGTCTTAAGGGAAGAGCAGTGCGGCTTCAGAAAAAGCAGAGGATGCGCCGATCAACTCTTTGCCCTGCGTCAAATAACAGAGAAATCAATGGCGTTTCAATTGGATATTAGCTTTTGTTTCATAGACTTTCGAGCGGCATTCGATTCTGTCGATCGTGAGCAGATGTACCAGATAATGAAACACTATGGTCTTCCGCAAAAAGTGATAAACATCATGAGAAACAGCTATGATGGATTCAAATGTCGAGTCAAAGCCGAAGGTGAGAAAGGACGCTTATTTGATGTCAGAACGGGCGTTAGGCAGGGTGATGTGTGGTCCCCAATCCTATTCGGCCTTGTCATCAACTACATTTTGGCTAACTCGGTGCATGGAGGATTAGACATTGGGAGATTGGTGGCTGACTTAGATTTTGCTGATGATGTTGCTCTCGTGGGGGTCTCAGACAGTGAGGTGCAAGAAAACCTACATCGAATCGAGGCCCTTGCGGAAGCCGCTGGTCTGAAGATTAATGTGGCCAAAACAAAGAATATGGGCGTAAAATGCGACAGCCCAAATGTTGTTGCAGTGCCTAGTATCCAACAGAACGTGGAGATACTCACTGGAACACATAAAGGCAAACTAGGACTCCTGGCAGAGACATCTAGCCAGTCACGACTAACCATCAGCACGGAGGTGCTGCTGGGAACGAAAAAGAAAGCGGGCTGGTTCGAAACACAAGATGGCCGGAAGCTAAGATTGAAAAGCTTAGCGGTGGCTAAGCCAGCGTTGGTAGCTTCACAACAACAATCTGCGGTAGCAGATTCAGAGTCGCTAGAAAATGAGAGTCGGTCAGTGGTGGCTGACCAAGAGTCTTTAAGATGTCAGAATTGTCAGCGGCAATTCAGTACAGTTACCGGACGCAAAGTGCACCAAACAAGATTCTGCAAAGCCGGTTTGTCAAAGAATGTTGTCGACAAGTCAAAGTTCGAGCAACTAGAGGCGAGCCTTACCTGTGACAAGTGTGAAAGAAAGTTCAAAACAGTCAATGGCCGAAAAGTTCACCAATCGAGATACTGTGGCAAACCTAAAGCAGCTGCCACACGCGTGTTTTCCTGCAAAGTACAAGATGTTCTCGGAAACGAGTTTGAAAACTTAGAAGCGTTCAAGTATCTCGGATAATATGTCAGCCTCAAGCATGGAGACCTGCAGGAAGTCAATTGCAAACTTGCAGAAGGTAGACAACGGTTTGCTAACTTCCAAAATCTCTGGAAGAGCAAGCAGCTCAGCGTGCACCTCAAGTGCAATTTGTACAAAGCACTCGTTTTATCAGCCGTGCTGTACAGCTCAGAGACTTGGACTCTTTCGAAATTAATGGAGAGAAAACTTGAGAGTTTCCACTGTGGTTGTCTTCGGAGAATTCTAGGTGTGTCATATCTGGAGAAAGCAACGAACGAAGAAATTATGTCAAGATCACGAATGCCCCAACTATCCACGATGATCATGCTCAAACGTATAAAATGGTACGGACACATCCAGAGAATGGAACCAGGAAGATTAGCCCGCAGTGCCTTCGATTGGGACCCGCCCGATCAATACGTCCATGCTAGACGCGCTCCTGGGGGGCAACGGAAAACGTGGATGAGTCAAATCGAAGGAGACTGTGTACGAAACAAAGTATCGTTCACCAGATTGCAGGAGAAAGCAGCAACCGGGTCAAAGAATGCCTTCAACAATTTCGTCGTACAGCACTTCACAGAATAACCAAACAAATAACTCTTCTTGTTTTGTTTGTATTTGTTGCCAACCGTGCCTTTATTTCATATTTGGAATTAAAGTGTTGAAACAGTAGTAGTAGTAGTAGTAGTAGTAGTAGTAGTAGTAGTAGTAGTAGTAGTAGTAGTAGTAGTAGTAGTAGTAGTAGTAGTAGTAGTAGTAGTAGTAGTAGTAGTAGTAGTAGTAGTAGTAGTAGTAGTAGTAGTAGTAGTAGTAGTAGTAGTAGTAGTAGTAGTAGTAGTAGTAGTAGTAGTAGTAGTAGTAGTAGTAGTAGTAGTAGTAGTAGTAGTAGTAGTAGTAGTAGTAGTAGTAGTAGTAGTAGTAGTAGTAGTAGTAGTAGTAGTAGTAGTAGTAGTAGTAGTAGTAGTAGTAGTAGTAGTAGTAGTAGTAGTAGTAGTAGTAGTAGTAGTAGTAGTAGTAGTAGTAGTAGTAGTAGTAGTAGTAGTAGTAGTAGTAGTAGTAGTAGTAGTAGTAGTAGTAGTAGTAGTAGTAGTAGTAGTAGTAGTAGTAGTAGTAGTAGTAGTAGTAGTAGTAGTAGTAGTAGTAGTAGTAGTAGTAGTAGTAGTAGTAGTAGTAGTAGTAGTAGTAGTAGTAGTAGTAGTAGTAGTAGTAGTAGTAGTAGTAGTAGTAGTAGTAGTAGTAGTAGTAGTAGTAGTAGTAGTAGTAGTAGTAGTAGTAGTAGTAGTAGTAGTAGTAGTAGTAGTAGTAGTAGTAGTAGTAGTAGTAGTAGTAGTAGTAGTAGTAGTAGTAGTAGTAGTAGTAGTAGTAGTAGTAGTAGTAGTAGTAGTAGTAGTAGTAGTAGTAGTAGTAGTAGTAGTAGTAGTAGTAGTAGTAGTAGTAGTAGTAGTAGTAGTAGTAGTAGTAGTAGTAGTAGTAGTAGTAGTAGTAGTAGTAGTAGTAGTAGTAGTAGTAGTAGTAGTAGTAGTAGTAGTAGTAGTAGTAGTAGTAGTAGTAGTAGTAGTAGTAGTAGTAGTAGTAGTAGTAGTAGTAGTAGTAGTAGTAGTAGTAGTAGTAGTAGTAGTAGTAGTAGTAGTAGTAGTAGTAGTAGTAGTAGTAGTAGTAGTAGTAGTAGTAGTAGTAGTAGTAGTAGTAGTAGTAGTAGTAGTAGTAGTAGTAGTAGTAGTAGTAGTAGTAGTAGTAGTAGTAGTAGTAGTAGTAGTAGTAGTAGTAGTAGTAGTAGTAGTAGTAGTAGTAGTAGTAGTAGTAGTAGTAGTAGTAGTAGTAGTAGTAGTAGTAGTAGTAGTCAATGGCGCTTCAATTGGATATTAGCTTTTGAGAAATCAATGGCGTTTCAATTGGATATTAGCTTTTGTTTCATAGACTTTCGAGCGGCATTCGATTCTGTCGATCGTGAGCAGATGTACCAGATAATGAAACACTATGGTCTTCCGCAAAAAGTGATAAACATCATAAGAAACAGCTATGATGGATTCAAATGTCGAGTCAAAGCCGAAGGTGAGAAAGGACGCTTATTTGATGTCAGAACGGGCGTTAGGCAGGGTGATGTGTGGTCCCCAATCCTATTCGGCCTTGTCATCAACTACATTTTGGCTAACTCGGTGCATGGAGGATTAGACATTGGGAGATTGGTGGCTGACTTAGATTTTGCTGATGATGTTGCTCTCGTGGGGGTCTCAGACAGTGAGGTGCAAGAAAACCTACATCGAATCGAGGCCCTTGCGGAAGCCGCTGGTCTGAAGATTAATGTGGCCAAAACAAAGAATATGGGCGTAAAATGCGACAGCCCAAATGCTGTTGCAGTGCCTAGTATCCAACAGAACGTGGAGATACTCACTGGAACACATAAAAGCAAACTAGGACTCCTGGCAGAGACATCTAGCCAGTCACGACTAACCATCAGCACGGAGGTGCTGCTGGGAACGAAAAAGAAAGCGGGGTGGTTCGAAACACAAGATGGCCGGAAGCTAAGATTGAAAAGCTTAGCGGTGGCTAAGCCAGCGTTGGTAGCTTCACAACAACAATCTGCGGTAGCAGATTCAGAGTCGCTAGAAAATGAGAGACGGTCAGTGGTGGCTGAACAAGAGTCTTTAAGATGTCAGAATTGTCAGCGGCAATTCAGTACAGTTACCGGACGCAAAGTGCACCAAACAAGATTCTGCAAAGCCGGTTTGTCAAAGAATGTCGTCGACAAGTCAAAGTTCGAGCAACTAGAGGCGAGCCTTACCTGTGACAAGTGTGAAAGAAAGTTCAAAACAGTCAATGGCCGAAAAGTTCACCAATCGAGATACTGTGGCAAACCTAAAGCAGTTGCCACACGCGTGTTTTCCTGCAAAGTACAAGATGTTCTCGGAAACGAGTTTGAAAACATAGAAGCGTTCAAGTATCTCGGATCATATGTCAGCCTCAAGCATGGAGACCTGCAGGAAGTCAATTGCAAACTTGCAGAAGGTAGACAACGGTTTGCTAACTTCCAAAATCTCTGGAAGAGCAAGCAGCTCAGCGTGCACCTCAAGTGCAATTTGTACAAAGCACTCGTTTTATCAGCCGTGCTGTACAGCTCAGAGACTTGGACTCTTTCGAAATTAATGGAGAGAAAACTTGAGAGTTTCCACTGTGGTTGTCTTCGGAGAATTCTACGTGTGTCATATCTGGAGAAAGCAACGAACGAAGAAATTATGTCAAGATCACGAATGCCCCAACTATCCACGATGATCATGCTCAAACGGATAAAATGGTACGGACACATCCAGAGAATGGAACCAGGAAGATTAGCCCGCAGTGCCTTCGATTGGGACCCGCCCGATCAATACGTCCATGCTAGACGCGCTCCTGGGGGGCAACGGAAAACGTGGATGAGTCAAATCGAAGGAGACTGTGTACGAAACAAAGTATCGTTCACCAGATTGCAGGAGAAAGCAGCAACCGGGTCAAAGAATGCCTTCAACAATTTCGTCGTACAGCACTTCACAGAATAACCAAACAAATAACTCTTCTTGTTTTGTTTGTATTTGTTGCCAACCGTGCCTTTATTTCATATTTGGAATTAAAGTGTTGAAACAGTAGTAGTAGTAGTAGTAGTAGTAGTAGTAGTAGTAGTAGTAGTAGTAGTAGTAGTAGTAGTAGTAGTAGTAGTAGTAGTAGTAGTAGTAGTAGTAGTAGTAGTAGTAGTAGTAGTAGTAGTAGTAGTAGTAGTAGTAGTAGTAGTAGTAGTAGTAGTAGTAGTAGTAGTAGTAGTAGTAGTAGTAGTAGTAGTAGTAGTAGTAGTAGTAGTAGTAGTAGTAGTAGTAGTAGTAGTAGTAGTAGTAGTAGTAGTAGTAGTAGTAGTAGTAGTAGTAGTAGTAGTAGTAGTAGTAGTAGTAGTAGTAGTAGTAGTAGTAGTAGTAGTAGTAGTAGTAGTAGTAGTAGTAGTAGTAGTAGTAGTAGTAGTAGTAGTAGTAGTAGTAGTAGTAGTAGTAGTAGTAGTAGTAGTAGTAGTAGTAGTAGTAGTAGTAGTAGTAGTAGTAGTAGTAGTAGTAGTAGTAGTAGTAGTAGTAGTAGTAGTAGTAGTAGTAGTAGTAGTAGTAGTAGTAGTAGTAGTAGTAGTAGTAGTAGTAGTAGTAGTAGTAGTAGTAGTAGTAGTAGTAGTAGTAGTAGTAGTAGTAGTAGTAGTAGTAATAGTAGTAGTAGTAGTAGTAGTAGTAGTAGATGTGTGGTCCCCAATCCTATTCGGCCTTGTCATCAACTACATTTTGGCTAACTCGGTGCATGGAGGATTAGACATTGGGAGATTGGTGGCTGACTTAGATTTTGCTGATGATGTTGCTCTCGTGGGGGTCTCAGACAGTGAGGTGCAAGAAAACCTACATCGAATCGAGGCCCTTGCGGAAGCCGCTGGTCTGAAGATTAATGTGGCCAAAACAAAGAATATGGGCGTAAAATGCGACAGCCCAAATGTTGTTGCAGTGCCTAGTATCCAACAGAACGTGGAGATACTCACTGGAACACATAAAGGCAAACTAGGACTCCTGGCAGAGACATCTAGCCAGTCACGACTAACCATCAGCACGGAGGTGCTGCTGGGAACGAAAAAGAAAGCGGGCTGGTTCGAAACACAAGATGGCCGGAAGCTAAGATTGAAAAGCTTAGCGGTGGCTAAGCCAGCGTTGGTAGCTTCACAACAACAATCTGCGGTAGCAGATTCAGAGTCGCTAGAAAATCAGAGTCGGTCAGTGGTGGCTGACCAAGAGTCTTTAAGATGTCAGAATTGTCAGCGGCAATTCAGTACAGTTACCGGACGCAAAGTGCACCAAACAAGATTCTGCAAAGCCGGTTTGTCAAAGAATGTCGTCGACAAGTCAAAGTTCGAGCAACTAGAGGCGAGCCTTACCTGTGACAAGTGTGAAAGAAAGTTCAAAACAGTCAATGGCCGAAAAGTTCACCAATCGAGATACTGTGGCAAACCTAAAGCAGCTGCCACACGCGTGTTTTCCTGCAAAGTACAAGATGTTCTCGGAAACGAGTTTGAAAACATAGAAGCGTTCAAGTATCTCGGATTATATGTCAGCCTCAAGCATGGAGACCTGCAGGAAGTCAATTGCAAACTTGCAGAAGGTAGACAACGGTTTGCTAACTTCCAAAATCTCTGGAAGAGCAAGCAGCTCAGCGTGCACCTCAAGTGCAATTTGTACAAAGCACTCGTTTTATCAGCCGTGCTGTACAGCTCAGAGACTTGGACTCTTTCGAAATTAATGGAGAGAAAACTTGAGAGTTTCCACTGTGGTTGTCTTCGGAGAATTCTACGTATGTCATATCTGGAGAAAGCAACGAACGAAGAAATTATGTCACGATCACGAATGCCCCAACTATCCACGATGATCATGCTCAAACGGATAAAATGGTACGGACACATCCAGAGAATGGAACCAGGAAGATTAGCCCGCAGTGCCTTCGATTGGGACCCGCCCGATCAATACGTCCATGCTAGACGCGCTCCTGGGGGGCAACGGAAAACGTGGATGAGTCAAATCGAAGGAGACTGTGTACGAAACAAAGTATCATTCACCAGATTGCAGGAGAAAGCAGCAACCGGGTCAAAGAATGCCTTCAACAATTTCGTCGTACAGCACTTCACAGAATAACCAAACAAATAAATCTTCTTGTTTTGTTTGTATTTGTTGCCAACCGTGCCTTTATTTCATATTTGGAATTAAAGTGTTGAAACAGTAGTAGTAGTAGTAGTAGTAGTAGTAGTAGTAGTAGTAGTAGTAGTAGTAGTAGTAGTAGTAGTAGTAGTAGTAGTAGTAGTAGTAGTAGCAGCAGCAGCAGCAGAAGCAGCAGCAGCAGCAGCAGCAGCAGCAGCAGCAGCAGAAGCAGCAGCAGCAGCAGCAGCAGAAGCAGCAGCAGCAGCAGCAGCAGAAGCAGCAGCAGCAGCAGAAGCAGCAGCAGCAGAAGCAGCAGCAGAAGCAGCAGCAGCAATAGTAGTAGTAATAGTAGTAGTAGTAGTAGCAGTAGATATTACATAATTACGCGAAAATCTAGCACAAGCAGTTTGGGAGGCAAACAGTAAGCACCCATTAAGATCGAGAAGGGGCACAAACAAAAAATGTCCAAAATTCCTTTGGACGTTTAAAACATTTACCACAATGAACTGAACCTCTGCAAATGAAATCGCTTGTAACTGTCACTTCTGCAACAAAAAAGAAAAGTATAACTTGAATTCAATAAAGGTCAACAATAACAGAACGGTGCTAACATCATTCGAGGTCAAACAAAAAGTGCAAAATCAAAGCAACTGATCGTAAAGACGAAAATTCAAAGTGCACTAAGTGCTGTTAGAATGAAAAATGAGCACCACGTCTGCTAGTGAAATGAATAAATTACCAGTCAGTTTCTGGAGGTCAAAGTTTGGTATGAAGCAGTATACATTTAGGTTCACGTTAGGTTTCAAATTAGGTTTATATGTACAGATTTATGGGTTGACTTCGGCATTAAATGCACAGGATGAAGACTCCTCCTTGTAAGAGCGTTGTCCTCTGTGGCCTCTTATACAAAGGATTGTGCTTCTAAGTAGGGCGAAGCTCAGGGATGTTCTGATGAAATTTATGACGTTAGGATACGTGTCTTTCGTCTTTTCAGCAATTCTTGATGCAAGTCGTTTTATAACTATTGTGGAGCCGGGGCCGCTTCCTCCTGTGGTCGAGAAGATCAGAGGGATAAAAGAGCTATGCTCAACTTCAACAATTCTGTCCAGGTATTTGATTTTCTTTGTCGTTTCGTGGAACTTGTAGCTCTCTTTGATTCCAATACGTCTGTTTGTTGGAGCAAACGGGTTGAAGACTTTAAAATCATAGTATGATTTCTCAAAGCGAGAACCCCATAGGCCTGTAGCTGAGATATCTAATCGTGCTTCCTCGTCCTTGCAGGTTGCGGGTTTTAGGCTCTCATTGCTGAGAGGCTGCAGGTGAGGTTCAACTTCGATATCGTAACAAGTTTTTCGCATAAGCTCGGCGAAGAGGTCTCTTACTTCATTATGCCTGATTATTGGATATCCTCCCTTAGGGCAGTGAAGGGCATGGGATACAAGAAACTTTGAGCCACACGCACACTTCTCGGGAATATTTTTGAATTGCCAGCCATATCGAATGCATAGGGCGTCTCTGAACTCGGTTTTGGTTAGCCAGAGGTCATGTCGTTCTATTGGCAGTGCATTCAACCATGTAGACGCGCCTTTCTCACTGGCTAGTTGTAATGAATATTTGAGATCTTCGGTCATGTTTGCAAGAATTTCTTCTGACTTCTGTTTGTTTTGGGTTTGTTTTTGTCTTCGTATGTCTGTTTTGATTCTCTCTTGATGTAGTGTCGCTGTTGTTACGTCAAAATGATCTAGTGGGCTGCTGAGAAGTTTCGATTGGTCAAACGCGGGGACTAAATCGTCAGGAGCTCTGATTGCCATCCCGCCATTCTTTACAGGTAGACTTAACAGGGATCTCATACCATCATCGGGGGAGTCCTTGTCGGTCATATTCGGTATTAGGCTTCTACGTATGATGTTCTCTGAGTCAGCTAGGATGGTATCAGCTTTTGGGGTTGTACGTAGCAAGAATGTCAATTTATTTTGAGCGCCTCGGGAAAAACAGTGATAGGCTGCTTGCGGTGACGATTTGGCAAACTCGCTTAGGTTCTTCAGAAGTTTTCGTTGTGTTTCTGATTGCTCTTGAACAAACTTCTGGCAGGCTGCTTCAGACCCTATTACAGAGCCGAGAACTCGTGCACCGTCAACGATTTGTACGTTTGTGTTATTGAAACTATGTTTCGCTTTTTCAATGGTGTGAGGCTTGACAATTAGCTGGCATTTGGGGGCGTTGACAAAGTATCCAAATCCTTCACCAATTTTGTTCAGCTGCTTGAAGAACAACAGGAGTTTTTCAATTGTTCCCGCTGAAGTGCCATCGTCAGCGTACCATTTTTGCGAAACTTATTCCATGTTCATTCTGTCTATCAGCGGCCTTGACGCAATGCCATACATTAGCATTGCCAAGGGATCCCCTTGTGTACATCCTTCCTGGGAAAGAAGGGTCTGCTTGTCGACCTACAGATTGCTGGGGGTTTGGTAGGAGTTGTTTAGGGCGCAGTAGATAGAAGGGCAGATTCTTCTTATGTTTTCAAGCGCTGTTGCTCTGTTCAGGTTGTTGAAGGCATTCGTTGCATCTATAAGTAGCAGAGCTTCACAGGAGTCTTTCTCAAATTCGGTTCGCAGGGATTGAATAGAGTACTCAATTCCCGCGGTCTGACCCATGCAAAGCTGGTCGTTTCCGCCTATTGAGCGTATTTCTGCATCCACACTTTTGGCGATACATCTTCCGATTATCCTCCGAAGTACTTCACCAATTCCTATTGGTCTAACTCCAGTGTTTTTGTCCAGAGGAACAAGTCGGCAGCTGTTGTATGGCATCAGGGTTTCTGATTCGAGTTTTTGGGTCGCGATTCGTTTGGCAATAGCTGCGACTGTGTTCTTAAGGTTGTCAGAGTTCTTTTCGAAACAAGTCAAAATCCTTCTCCATTGCGCTGAGTCCAAGCCGGACGGACCATGTGCTCCGTTAGTCCGCAGGACAGCTTTTTCAACCAATGCTGCGTCGATTCTTTCGAAGACTGCTTGGTGGTAAGCAAGGGGTTGTTGTCCTGTAACAAGACACTGTTCGTTCAACGAGGATGCAGGTGGGTGCTTCGAAAGAAGAATACTCAAAACATCGCTGTCTCCAATCTTGTGTTTCAACGGAAGGACTCCTCCTTTTTCGCCGGCCAGCACTCGCATCGCGCCTGAGACTTTTCCTTCTTTCATCATTTCATTGAAACGTTTGATTGGTTTGGGCTCACTTACTTTTTGTTTGGCTGCTGGCTTTCGTTTTTGTAATGCTCCTGCCTCATGGAAAAGTTCCGTCAGTTTTCCACTAAACCAAAGGTCAAGACGTCGGCTTAGCGTTTTATTGGCAGAGTTGTCGTCGGCCTTCTTTGTCCGGCAGAGCAGTAGGTGGGGCATGATCATGGCAGCGAGCAATGAGAAGGGGGCATTTGCTGATTGGTTTGCAAGAGGTTTAAGGGCGTCGTTTAGTGCGTTGGTAAAAGAGTTGCCTGCTTTGCATTTGTTGATTCTCATGAAGCTTGGCTTCCAGTGAACGATTTCCTGGTAGATAGGAAGCAGGTCTTCTGGCTTTTCTAGCGCTGCCCAAAAACTTTGTTCTGGTGTTTGTTGGCTTTGGGGGTTCACTGGGTTTTGAAAATTTGGGCGTACGTCTCCCGCTATGGCTTGGCCCGGTTCCCGGCCCCTCTCACAGCCAGCTTGCTCCTGAAGGTCACCAGGACCAACAAGCGAAGCAGAGTCTGGGCTAACTCGGGGAATCGCGGGCCTAAAACAGTATAAACAGATCCACTCCACGTTTTTGGCTGTTTTCGAGACGTCTGCACATTTGATGTGGGCATATTCCTTGCATTTTTGACAGGGGACACTGTAGGAGTTGTGGTGAATATTCTTTTTGCATATAATACAGTCCCATTTCATGATATGAAACTATTTAATAAGTTTATCACAACAATTAGGCTAACAATTAGGTTCTGCAACAAAAAAGCGACTGCTACTACTAGTCCAGAAAGGCAGCTGGTGACGACTATCTCGGAAGCCGAACCGACGTCCCTTCGAGCCGCATTGAGCTGTCCTACTAGCACAGCTCCGCAGCGGACACTGCAAACTACTGAAGGCATATGCCAATCTGTTCGACCCCACGGTCGAACCAACGTGTCCCTTGTGCACATCAGAGCCTCAGACCCTCAAACACTGGCTGGATTGCCCAGCCACGGCCAAAGATCGACTTGAAATTTTTGGCACATGCCAAACCAGACTGGAATTTCTGACTGAGGCACTCGACGGCGCAGTGGCGCTCGCCAGACGAACTCTGGGCGCCTAAACCACACACACACACACGCACGCACACACACACACACGTGCAAACACACACACACACACACACACACTGCAACAACCTTCTTCAATCTTTGCGCAACAACGGCTTCAAATTTGAAGCATTTCTGTGCAAGAAGAAGCTAACGAAAAGCCAGTAGGCAGAAAATTTTTAGCGCAACTATGGTTGTTTTGATGCCTGGAATTAGGTCTCCAGTCATGAAATTGTAAGGTTACAGGAATTCAGTTACCAGTCTTTAATCCTTTCTTTAGCTGTTCATCTTGTGCTAACTTAAGGAATAAACGTGGGAAAAATTACAAGACTTGCAAATAGAAAATAACTCGAAACGAAATAAACATCGACTGCGTTGCCTGCAGTTGGCAGATGCATTTGACCTCCGTCTGTACGCTTTGTCGCAAGTAGCAAAAGAAGGTATCATGGGGCTTGGAGTGAACACTGTGCTACTCTGCAATGACTGCGTGAAAAAAGGAGAAAAGTTTAACCGTAGTAGAGAACTTGACAGCCTGATAAGAAATTAGGTAAGCTGGACATATAACCGAGAACCTGAAGCAGCTAGAAAACAAGCAAGTGGATGAACGAGTTAAATTAAGATAAACGATGCACTAAAAAACCTGTGAGTGAGTGTGAAAAACTTAATCGAACGTTGTAGCTGATGAAATGAAGAAAGTAGAAACTGCCACGGTCAATTCGATGACAAGATCTGGGCGAATAAGCAATAATCACGACATGAAGAAATTTTCGTGTATTTAAGTTTTAATTATCTTTCATTATATCCCAGGATGGAGCAAAGAATCCATTTTGATGCCCTTATTTGCACTCTTTCATATGTTATAAGGTTTGTTTTGTTGGAGAGCCATGCATTTGAGCAATAAATAATGATAGGTACAATATATCCTGTGTATGAACGTAATTTATTAGTCCATGAGCAGAGCAGTAACGAACAGAATAATAAAATGGGATTTAGAACCAAGGCACGTGTTTCTGGAGGTGCAAATATTGTGGACCCTTAATTTGATGGGTACAAACGGAAAAGGATCTTTAAATTTACCGTATGCTTAACCAATTGCGTACAGATGACAAAAGAAAGTTAGGATAAAATAGGCTGTCAGTTTTCCGGTTTGTTTGAGCTCCAGACCACCAGTACCCTACGCAACACCCAGATACAGAGAACATGCCATTTGATATTACATTAATTATGCGAAAATCTAGATAAACGATGCACTGAAAACGAACTGTGAGAGAGTGCGTAAAAGTTATTCGAGTGCAGTAGCTGATAAAGTGAAGAAAGTTGAAACCACCGTGGTCAAACCGATGACACTATCTGGGCGACTAAACGAAAATCACGACGTCAAGAAATCTTTTTGTTTTCAAGGGGTCTTAGAAGATCTAAAGAAGTCAGAGATTGAGAATTTAGTCCTAGAGCATGACGAAGTAAACTCACTCATGAGAGTCATAGTGGCTAAACCGAACGTAACGCATCTTCGAGAGTTGGACAAATTTGAGGAAACTAGAAAGAAAGCAAGGACAATGCTTGTAACTTCTTTGGAGCTTGATGTTAGTAGAAAGTGACGTGAAGAGAGATAAAATCTTGCTGGAAAACGTCTACGTTCCTTCCTGTGCTAATGAAAAACAAAGTAATGTTTGGAACTCAATTATTAAAACAGGGACAAGAGCTGTTGGGCAAGGGAGTGCCAAAGGAAAAGAAAGAAATCCTAATTTTCGAACTGCTCAATAATGGACGATAAAAAACTTATTAAATAGTTTTTGATGAAACCAGGGACAGCCGTGGTGGTCCCTTTATGTTGATTCTTGGAGCAAGTTCATTGCATCGTGCAATCAGAACCCTGAAGAAACACCAACAGAAGAGACTTCATGGTTCAGTGATCACAGTACCTGGCCTCAGGTTCAACTTGAATGCACACAACTTTCGGAAAACCGCCCAATATTATCTCTACAAGTATCCCAACAAAAGTATAGTGGTTTGGCATGATGTTGTGAATAACTCCCTATCTCAACACAAGAGTAATGGATACACCCAACTGAGTGAGAACCAACTTGAATCAGTGCTATCGCGGTTTTCAAACAGAATCAAATCTATCATTTACTGTCAACGAAGAAAACTTCCTGACGTATTTCAAACACTAAAGAAAACGAAATTGCCAGTGGTCTCGATAATTCGAGACATATTGTCACGAAAGAAAGCCAAAGATTCCAAGTTTGTACGAAGATATTTTCGACTACATCAGCCAGCAAATACAGAACTGAAGACTTTCTTTATTGTGAAGAGACATAAGGGAAGTGCTAAATCGATTATCCAAAAGAAAAGACCCCCTCGACTATCAAAGGCTAGACGGAACAAACTAAAGGAACAAAACCGAAATCAATTGCAACTCGAAGATATGTACGAGCCTTTTTCTGACTCCGAACTATCTGACATATCTGAAGATGAACTATTCTTTGATTAACATTTTTGCTATCTGAATCCTTGTTTAAGTACGAGGGTTTGGTGTGCAAGTTTATTTCTTCTCAGTTTCAAGTTCTATCTTTATGATGCGTTCTCAACTTGAGTTCAATATCTGATATCTTTTTGCCCCGAAGCTTGTTTCCCCCTAGTCTTTTTGTACTGAGACCTCGTTTCCGTACAAGGGCTCTAGTACATAGCACCTCCATCTTTTTGTACTGAGACCTCGTTTTTGTACAAGGGCTCACGTACATAGCATTCCCCTTGTGTCTTTTTGTGCTGAGACCTAGTTTTTGTACCAGGGCTCAAGTACATAACATTCCCCTTGTGTCTTTTTGTGCTGAGACCTAGTTTTTGTACCAGGGCTCAAGTACAAGTACATTCCATTCCCAGTTCATTCCATTCTCAATTCCTTTCACATCATTCATAATGCATAAAACGCGCCTAAAATCTGCCTCAGAAACTCAAGGCAAATGCAAAACATGCAAAAGTGACATTCCTTCAAGTGAAGAAGTCTTCCGTTGTGTCGCGTGTGATTGCATTCTTCATCTGACTACAAGTTGCACGGGTTTTTCTGAAACAGCAATAGCTGGTCTCAAGGAACTTGGAAAAAATGTTCTGCATGTGTGCAATAGGTGTGTAGAGAGGAATAGTCACGAAGAACTTCTGAACTTGTCGGAGAACAAAGAGAAACATCAGCGACAGGAATCAGCTTTAAGTTCAATCCAAGCAGAGATAAGCGAAATCAAAAAAGCTGTAGAGCAGCTTAAGGTTTCCGCCCAGGAAAAGCCGCAGCAGCCACCACCTAAACCCAAGGTTGCGGACCCACCACCAAAAAACATCGAATTGGATGGTATAAGGCTCCGAGGAATCCCAGAATCAGAAGACAAAACCCCCCGTCAGAGATACGAGCATGATAAGCGAGCTGTAAACTTGATGTTGCAGCACCTTAACATAAACACGGAAATAACAGATATCAGAAGAATGGGAGTTTTTCAAGCAGGCAGAGCGAGAACAATTGTCTTCAAAGTTGCAACCAAATGGGACAAACGGCTTATCCTCTCCTCTGTCGCAAAGCTGAAAACGTACAAAGAGAAGGTTTTTCTGAGCAGAGAGTTAC
Source organism: Convolutriloba macropyga (assembly GCF_964194025.1). Lineage (NCBI taxonomy): Eukaryota > Metazoa > Xenacoelomorpha > Acoela > Convolutidae > Convolutriloba > Convolutriloba macropyga. The sequence goes on along the minus strand of NW_027449557.1, from coordinate 19,111 downwards.
CACCAAATGAGGCGAAATTAGAGTCCCAGTTCTTAAAGAAGCGTAAGGAATTAATCAACTCAGGAGTAGACAGGAAAAGTCTGAGAATGAAAGATGGCAAACTCCAACTGAAAAACGGTGATGACTGGCAAAACGTACAACTGCAAGCGGATTGCAGCTGACTAGATAGTAGCCCAATGATAAGCGTAATTCGTCTCCTTCAATACAATGTTAGGAGCATCCTGGATTTCAGTCGCCGCCTGAGTTTTGCAAATCTTCTCTTGAAGCTTGATTACGACATCCTTTGCCTCACTGAAACTTGGCTCACTAACTGCATTCCTGATTCCAGTCTTTTTCTGAACAACTATGATGTGTATCGAAACGACTGAGAGGGCACTGTTAGGTCCTCAAAACATGGAGGCGCTCTAATCGCTATAAAACATTCAGTTCGGCACCAGAGACTGCAATTGCCACTGAACATTCCAGACGTTGTCATGATAAAAGTTGAACTGGGCAGTTACAACTGTCTTCTATGTTGCATCTATAGTGCCCCTGGAGATAGTGTTTATACCCTCACATGTTCACAGCTGATAGAACTGCTGCCCCATTTGAATTTCACAGCGCCTCGAATTGGGTGCACTGCAATATTTGTAGTAGGAGACATCAATTTCTCGTCAACATCCTGGGGAACAATGTACTCCTCCGATCAGAAAGAAATGAGTGTTCTTGAATATCTATTTGAACACAATTTTGCTCAACTCATATTGGGGAAAACAGGGCAATTAGACGTGTTTTTGACAAACAATCCTGACCCAGTTCTTAGTGTGTCAGTTGAGAATCAAGTCAAATCGGCTCACAGCTCAGACCACGATCCTTTTCTCATATCGCTCGAGTCCGGTTCTTCGGTTAGCTCAGCTGTCAAAACTCTGAATAAAAAGCGAGATTTTGCCGCGTTTTCACTAAAGCAAGGCGACTGGCAGGGTTTAGAGAAGTACCTAGCCACAAACTCTTTTGCGCCTTATTGCTTTAGCAATGTGAACCTAATGGTGGATCTTTGGTATGACTGGCTTTATCAAGCGTTTGAAAAGTTCGTGCCTAAGAAAACGAAACATAGAATTAGCCTGCCTCCTTGGGTATCCAGCCAAAGCTCCCACCTAATGAAAATCAAACAGAGGCTTCGCAGGTGCTCACAAGAGAACCCGAAAATTATAGCCAAGCTGCGAGATATCTCAAATCAACTCGATAAAAGCTTGGATTGTGATCAATTACAGTTTGAAAAGTCAGTATTCGAGCACGGCGCTTTTTCGGAGATCCAAAAGTACCTTAAAAGCATCAAGAAGCCGCCTTCGATACCAAGTGTCTTACACCTGGACGACCATTCCACATCAACAGATCAAGAGAAAGCGGAACTGTTTAACACTTTCTTCCAAACAGTTTACCAAATCTGACTACAAAAGAAAATCTCTCACTTCCTTGCCCGCTCTTCAAAGCATTCACTTCGAAGAGTCAGAGATATGCGCAGTTCTGGAAAAACTTGAAACCAGGCAAGGCCAAAGGGATGGATGGCTTAGGAAATCTCCCTTTGAAGGCATTGTCCAAAAGCCTTGCGAAGTCGCTAAAATTGCTTTTCAACACCATATCTAACAAGTCAACCTTTCCCGATCACTGGAAAGGAGGCGAAGTGGTTCCTATCTTCAAAGATGGTGACAAACAAAATGTCAAAAACTACCGTGGTGTTGTCTTGCTCGATTGTGTTTCAAAAGTGTTAGAGCGTCTTATTTTCGAAAAACTCTACCCCCGTGTTGAAAGTCTACTATCGGATGATCAGCATGGATTTCGGAAAGGCAGATCAACAACAACCCAAATGATCTGTTATCTCAACGAAGTGTTTGAAAATATCAACCAACCGACATTGTTGTCGCTGTATTTGGACTTCGAAAAGGCTTTTGACAAAGTCTGTCATGAGAAGCTGTTGGAGAAACTGTTGATTCTGGGCTTTGGAGGACCCTATTAGCACTCTTGGAAAGCTATCTGAGCAACAGGTCGCAAAGGGTCCGCATCGGGAACTCCTACTCCCGGTATCTTGAAACATCAAGTGGAGTTCCACAGGGCTCAGTACTTGGACCGTTCTTCTTCATTCTTTTCATCAACGATCTCCCCAGTCAACTAATGTCGAAATTGTTTGGATATGCAGACGATTTTAAGACCATATCACAAAATGCAGTTACTCTCCAATTAGATGGACATAGACTCTGGAAATGGTGCTCAGAAAACCAAATGAGTCTGAATCTAAAAAAGTGCAACGTTGTTGCCTTCAAGGGGACTGCGTCAGTTGCACTGGGAGGGCATATTCTTAATACAGCGGCAGTGGAAAAAGACCTTGGAATACAGATCTCCGAATCTCTTAGCTGGGCGTGTCATGTAGAGAAGCGAACCACCAAAGCTCTCAAGTGTTTCTACATGATCAAAAGAAGCACGCTCAACACTACAGCTTGGCAAACCAAGAAAGCAATTTATCGTAGTTACATAGTACCTATTGTGTCATATGGAGCTATCCTATTCAAGGCTAGCAAAACCCATCTGCGAATCATTGAAAACGTGCAGAAGAGAGCGGTTAAATGGATTTTCAATAGAAAAGACAATGACTACAAGACCAGCTTGCAAATCCTGAATCTTCTACCCCTCTCTCTTTATCACGAGCTGCATGTACTATTAACCTTCATATCCATCGTTAAGAACAAAATTGATGTTGAATGGAGGAACTACGTTAGCGTTGAGGAACAGCAAATTACCAGAGCTGGTCAAATCACTCAGTATAAATGCAAAGTTTACAAGTTGCAAAAGCAAGAAAGTGACTTCTGGTATAGGGCTGCCCACCTCGCAAATTTATTCGGCCGGTATCTCTCAGATGTGTGCGAAACACCGAATATCAAGGGGAAGCTTTCTGATGTTTACTCATTGTACTTCGATCAAAAATATGACTTCAACAATGTCTGCACTTGGAGGATTTTCTGCAACTGCTCGGACTGCAGAGACCTTAACAAACTGAATCTGTGACAGTAATTACCAAACAGGGAACTTATGAAACCCCTGGGACTGAATCCCTAAAGCCTTTATTATTATTATTATTATTAAATAGAAGTAGGCAAGCTCACAAACTAGTCAGTCAGGAATAGATTTTGTCAGCTCTATTCAATTAATTACAGGAAGCCTAGTAAATATTGAGAGGAGATTTAAGTTTGCAAATACAATTGTCGCTAGAAACCATAAAGTGGTTTACCTGTGCCAGACGTAGTTAAACGAGGATTTCTGGTCATTTGAATGGCTGCTACAGATTAGATCAAAAAAGTGGAAGCGAATAGGAATGTCCGCGGGGGGAGTTTGATAGCTGTCAGAATCGTTCGGCAGTCGCCACGATTGGAAAAACATTAAAAATGACAAAAATAACCTACTACAATCCACCAATGCAAAGCAGATTCAGGTATGAGGACAAGGATTTCGATTTGATTGCTAGCCAAGCGTCGAGGAGCAGTCCTGTGATCAAATGCGGTGATCTCCAATTTTCAGATGCAATTTTAGACACTCATAACAGTGATATTGAAGAAACACAGAAAGTTGTGGAGAAACTTGAGGAAATTATGTTTGCTCAAAACAATTTGCACAAAACAACCTGGTAGATTTTCCTCTCTACAGGAATTGTAGTGTCCATACCAAGACAAATAACAGGTTTTCAAAAATTTTTGGTTGCCCTGACAATGAAGCGATCACGCTTTCTCTGGATTGTCCGCACACTGAAGAGCAGGTCATAGTAGAAAACTCCCGCATAAGAGCTGATTTTGATAGCATAAACGAGACCGTGAGAAAAAATTCACTCGAGTCAACTTGTCATATGAAAATCAACAAATGGTGTGAAAAACTCTATCAACATTCGGAAATGATCATCGGAGCTTGAGTTTCACGTTACAGGCGTCACTGTCAAATTCTCCCACCCTGAATCAAACCTAGCATGTCAAACATACTGAAAATTTTTAAGTCTCAGAGGTGACTACTGGAAGAACCAACCAGTAATAGAAAACTGAAGATTCAGAGGATGATAAACGTTGAAAATGAAGCATGTGAGACGGAACGAAAAGAATGTCAAAAAATTCTCATGTCATCAAAAAAGACTGATTTTATATAAGATCACCTGAAGGTCCTGACCAAAAAAAGGGTTGCCATATGTCATGACCTTTGGCAGTTTGATCAGTGGATCGGGTAAAGAGAAAGCAAACGCGTTCTATTTTCAGTCTCCACACCAAAAGATTTCTCAAAATATCTTTATTGGAGCCATCAAAAATGAGAACCCGACATTAACAAATTTCAGTGTCTCAAAACGCAACCTTCATGACATAAATTTATTGTTAGACGTTGCGAAATTGAGGGGTCCAAATTGTCTCTCTCCAGTTTTCTATCAAAAAACAACTTAGCAAACCAGTGAAAGTCTTCAAAAACTGTTCAAGAACAATAGGAACCCAAATAATGTTTCCAGCAGCTGGAAGGTAGCGGCGGTAACCCAAATCGGAAAAAAAGACATGAGAACATGAGAAACGGTTTGAAATCTATAGGCCTGTGTCCTTGCTGAGTATAGACAGCATGGTGATGGAGATATGTACACGCGAGCCCTTGTACAATCATTTTCCCGGCATCTTGTTCTAAATCAGCGCGATTTTGAACGGAAACACCTGTTAAGCATAAACCAGTTGAGATTTTCAAAAAAAGATGCATTAAAATTAGACAAAAACAGTAAAGTCGAGATCGTGACTTTTCATTCAGATTTCTCCAAAGCATTCGATAGGTTGCCTCACCTGAAACTCCTGAAGAAAATGAAACAAATTTGTGTAGGCAAATGGTTTCGAGAAAAACTAATTGACGAATTGTCAAATCGAGAGAAGTTTGTGAGAATGCATAATGTCAGACGAATGGAATTAGAAATCACAAGCGGTGAGCCTCAAGGATCGCTCATCTTGGACCTCTTTTGTAAGGCATACTTGTCATCAACCTTCCAGATGTGCTAAGATTCTTGAAGCGCTTTATTTTTGCGGATCATCTAAAAATCCTTGTTGTTGATGGAATTGCAGAAAAGATCCAAGCTAACCTGTAGCCGATTAGAAAAGGCAATTAGAGTTCTTTATCTCTTTGGGCAAAATGTGGCTAATACAGATAGCTGAAAAGTGAAGCAGGACTGTTTAAATCTCTGATTCTTCCAGTGCTTCAGTATTGGATGGCATGTGTGTCAATAGCTAAATGCGACATCAGGAACTTGGAACTGTTAAAAGAAAAAACCGCTAAAGTGGGTGACAAGCGAGAAGAACTCCGACTATGCAGGCAATAAGAAAAACTAAACTTGCTGCCACTGACGAGGTTCATGCAATTGAATGATATGTACTGCTGAGAAAACTGTACTCTGAAGAAAACTGCACTGATCTGCAGAAATTGTGGAGATCAACAAGAGTTTGCGGAGAAATTGTGGAGACTGTCTCTGATGTATTTAACTTGAAGAAGAAGAAAACAGAAAAGCGGAGAGGAGTTTGTACTCCATACATGCAGCGTTCTGAACAGATTGCATTATGACATCGCCTATTGAACACGAACGTACTAAAAAAAAATGTATAGATGAGATATCCTGGAAATTCTCTAACGAAAGAATCATTAAAAGCAGCAGATGCATTTGGCGCATCTTCTGTGACTGCAACAAGTGCTGACAAATGTGGACTTTCTTCTAGAGGGAAGATTGTGATCTCATCCCTATAACTCAGATGTAACAATATCTCACATAAGGGGAGCAGGAGATATGCCATCTATCCTACATCACAAGTGAGTGGCAACAAGGGAATCCTATGACACAACAATTTCCGAAAGGACGACAGATACTTGGACATAATTCTGAAGCACTATAAGTTTTGCAATCCTATGTAGCGCAATTATCTGTATCAGAGGCGGTCGTGGTAATAATTGTACTAAAAGTGTAACTGAAGTTGATAATGTCTATAGTTGCAGAGAAGAGGGAATTGTCAATTGAAATTTAAGTTGATTCAAAAAAACAACAAACGTTTTGGAACATTACGTTAATTGTCGGGGATAAAAATTGAAAAAAATTATATACAAAAAATTTAACTTGTCTCTATTTTTTTTAAATTCAAGGAAATGGGCGAAAATAAAAAGGTATTTTTGAAATCTTTTGCAGTTAAAATCATATTTACAATAGCTTGTTTACATTTATCATACCAAAATTATGTCATTTTCGGAGTTTTTGAAGTTCCCGGGTATATTGTTTTCTATTTCTGGAAGGGAGCTCTTACATTCCTAACTGTTGTTATCTTTAACTTGTTGTGGTTGATAAAATTTCGAATTGTTATGCACCAGAAAAACTTTAAAGTGTCAAATAACATTTTTTGCGTTTGAAATTACACCTCAACGTTATTTCCCGCCCCGGGTACTTCTCGCGCTTTTTCAGCGCAATAGGAGAAGATCCATATAATCTTCTGTATGTTCTTATACTCCGTATCAGGAATGCCTGACCACTTTGCATGAAACCAGTTTTTGCATCATTCGCACTCGACTTTTTCCTTCGGTAATTGATTTTCTCCCCTCAACTTGTTTCCCTTAACTTGACAGTGCAAATTAAGTCAAAATTTCGAGTTGTTTTGCACCAGAATAATTTTAAAGTTTCAAATAACATTTTTTTGCGTTTGAACTTACACTTCAATGTTATTTCCCGCCCCGGGTACTTGTCGCGCGTATTTAGCTGCGATTTCAGCTTTTTGATGTAGATCAATTCTATTTTCATCAGTTTTTCAACCACGCGACATGCATCTAGAATCTCCCATACACGATTATGCGTTGTACCACAAATATCAAAGAGGTGTTGTCTAACAAGGGAGTCTTTTTTGATGCTCCTAATTTCTAATGGGAAAATGTCGGCTGTTTGGCCAACATAGATGGAAATCTATCAATTTCAGGTATATCTTTATACCAAGTGCAACTTCAGCTTTTTATCAAACTATGATTTCAGGGTGGGCAAGCAAGTCTTTTTTTCACGTTGTGAAAATGATATGAATATCACATAAATGTTTCATTCTACTTGCCAAAACTTGAGTGATGTTCACTCAATTTAGAACAAAAACATCGGTTTAGGCCTATTTTTGTTGTGGTTTTTCATTAATTTGAGATGTTGTTTATTGTTGGGGGTTTCGCTGTAACCTTTTGCTTGCTGACTAATTTCTCAAATGTCTCATTAATAGAAGTGTAAGACGACTCAATTGGATATGAAATTTTAGTCCAGATTACTTTTTAGGAGCTACATCAAAGTATAGCCAGTCACTAGTTGCATTTAAAATTTTATGTTCCGTCCCATGAATTAAATTTTTCTAATACTGCAATGGTGCACAGCTACGGAAATTTAATATTACGCCAGTATCAGTCGATTATCGATACCAATGACAGCTAACGTTTCTTTCATCGTTTACGTTTCTGTTCAGATCCAGTAATGCCAGGTTTCCATTACCGTTGGGTGCCTAAAGAGTGAAGACAATGGGTGCCTAAAGAGGTAAATTTTGTGAAGACAATTTGCATACTCGGGGTAATCTATTGGCTTCAACTTGACAGTGCACAAAATGTCATCTACATTCCTATTGCAAAAAATACTCTGTGTCCTCTGTTTTACATTTTTCAGCACAATAGGAATAAAATCATTCAATTTTCTGCATTTTGTTATACTCAGTGTCAAGGATGCCGGGGCAGTTTGCATGAAACCAGTTTTTGCATAGTTCGCACTCAACTTTTTCCTTCGGTAATTGATTTTCTCCCCTCAAATTGTTTCCCTCAACTTGATGGTGCAAATTAAGTCATCGACATAACTCTGAGAAACTTTTATTCCTGTGTATACTCTGTTGTACCTTTTTCAGTGCAATAGGAAAAGATCCATATAATTTATTGTATTTTTTCAAAATCCGTGTCAGTGATGTCTTGACAATTTGCATGACACCAGTTTTCCATGATTCACACCCGACTCTTTCCCTTGGGAAAATAACGCGTCGATTACAAAAGACTTAACGATATATTTTGAACTTTATATTATTTGGTTTTTAAACCTGACGATGAACGCAATATTCGAAAGCATTCGTTTTTAATCAATTTAAGTTTTGATTGACAATTTCTTCTTTTCTGCAGCTTTAACCATTGTCAAATCGAGGTTAAACGGGCCCAAACAAAGAAAGAGACTGCAAAATTTTATTATTTTACTGAAATATTACAGACAGGACGGTTCATATTTTAGCAGCCAGCGCACGCCATCAGGATAAAAAGTGTTCAAAATAGTGAAAAAGGAACTTCTGACATAGATGGCACTCTCTTTCAACCACAATACAAAGAATCGGCCAAAAAAGTCACAGAATCGTCTGGTCAAGGGCCGATTGAGCACAAGGATTGACATAGTTGTGTGGCTTGATCTCATCAACAAAAGCATCTCAAGCCACAAATCGAATAACAACAGACCATACTTTATTCGGTTTGTGGCTTGAGATGCTTTTGTTGATGAGATCAACCACACAACTATGTCTAACATAGATGGCAACTTCTTACATAGATGGCAACAGTCGTTGCACTCTCTTTCAACCGCAATACAAAGAACCGGCCGAAAAAGGCACAGAATTGTCTGGTCAAGGGCCGATTGAGCACAAGGACTGACATAGTTGTGTGGCTTGATCTCATCAACAACAGCATGTCAAGCCACCAATCGAATAACTACAGACCATATTTGATTCGATTTGTGGCTTGAGATGCTGTTGTTGATGAGATCAAGCCACACTACTATTTCAGTCCTTGTGCTCAATCGGCCCTTGACCAGACGACTCTCAGCATTTTTCGGCGGATTCATTGTATTGCGGTTGAAAAATAGTGCAGCGACTGTTGCTATCTATGTCAGAAGTTCCTTTTTTACTATATTGAACACTTTTCATCGCGTGATGGCGTGCGCTGGCTGCTAAAATATGAACCGTCCTGTACAAGAGCTGCAAACTACTTGACCATGAATAAGAACAAGTTTAAAGCGGTGGTGTACTGCCAACGAACCGGAACCCTTGATATTTCCAAAGAGTTGTTGAGCACTGGGATACTGGCTTTGAAGGAGACAAATAACATGATATAGAGCAGAAGCGAAAAAACAGCTGGGAGACAACAGTGTGCTACAACGGGAACCTGCACGTGAGATCATGTCACTGGACATTGTTCTGCGCCACCAGGAAAACCTGAAACCTTTAACCAAAAGAGAAAAATAAGGAAAATCTGGAAACAACAGGGGAAAGAGCAAAGGCAAGACTGGTAGAAAGAGCACAAAATGAGAGTGTAGCTCCTGAACATTTGAGCTTCATTGCCCCCTTTCCTTGAGTGAGCTTCCGTGGTATGCGAGACTTTATCATAACAATGGCTCAGATAAGTTTCAGGCATAATAACTGCTTAAAACAAAACCTAGACTATGTCAGATCTTCAAATGTTAAACTATAAAGGTCGACAAGATTTTTTGAAAATTTGTAGTAATAATGATAGCAATCCGGATTATCTGAAGTTTCGAATTCCGAAAAACGAAGTTCTTTTAAAACAAGCGGTGCACAGTTTTCAACTTAAACTCTTAAGAAAAAATGAGTCGTGCGGAACAGGGCCGTAGATGGTTCGAGGAAAAACTTCAGGAGGATTGTAAAAATCTCATTAGAGGAATGAAAAAAATTTTCACCATCAATTGTGTACCGCATTAAAAAAATGAGTTATCTTTCCAAATTGATTGGTAAAAGTCTTAACGACTTGTTGGCGAAGCTGTCTGTGAGACATGATAGGCGTTTGCGGGATGCGTCTCAAAATAATGTTGTTAAATTGGACGGTGTTAAATTTCTGAAATTTGACCTGGACGTCTTATCATTAAGTCCAATGCATCCAGTCAGAGACAATTGTAACGAAGTGGCCTTCATTGAGGATGTAGACAGCTTATTTCGTGAGATAAAGGAGAACAACGTTGTTGGAGAAAAGTTATGCGAAACAGAGTAGTCTCCAAAAGGGTACGCCAAGAACTTACGTGAGAAACCAATGGATAGAAGAGTTAAAAATTTTATTGATTTTTTGGAAGATCAAAAAGTTTTAGCTGTCCGATTTAATAAAAGTTGTTGTTTTTGTGTTATGAAAAAGACAACAAACTCGGATAAACTAAATGAAATCCTTAAAGCCAGTCAGTTTGAGGCTCTTAATGGCAAAAGTGATGATCTAACAAAAAAAACTGTGAGATGCTGATAAATAGCAGTTTGAATCAACTAATGAAACAGGCAATGATAAGTGAAAAGAGTTATCACAGGCTCAGAGCAACTGGATTGCAAATGGCCAAGCTTTTTGGACTTGCTAAAGTACCAAAAACGGTACGCCGTTTCGGCCTGTGTTGTCAATACCCGGTAGAAGTTGCAAGAAGAGGGTAATCGAAAGATGCCAGAGCCGTTTTAGTGGCTATCAATTTGTACGAAAATTAGCTATTAGTATCTCTCGATGTTAACAGCTTGTAAATCAATGTACCGTTTGAGTAGGCAATTGAAATTTCACTCAAAGAAAATTAGTCCAGTTATGAAATTCCTGAGAATCCTTGATCAGCTAAGAAGAACTTTTTGAGACTAGTCGTAACCAATGTTCACACTGTGTGCAATTAATTATGGTACGCTCAATCGGACGGTTTAGCAATGGGGGCTTCGCTGGCGGTAATTTTTGGCAAATTTGTGGATGAAATCTTTTGGAAAATCCTTGCGAGCACTAAATGAGGGAAAAGAGGACAAAACTACTGACATGAAGGGAATGTGCAATGATTGTAGCCGGCACAATACTTTCCGAGGGAGAAAGTCCAGTCCGAATTATGCAAAAAATGACTTCATGCAAAAACGGTATCACTGAAACGGAGTATAAGGACATGCAGGAAATTATATGAATTTGTTCCTATTGTGCTGAAAAAGATACAACAGAGGACACACAGGAATTAAAAATTTTTCAAAAGTTATGTGGATGACATAGTGTGCACTGTTAATAAGAAGCCTCTAGATTACCTTGAGCATGCAAATTCTCTTCACAAAAACTTACAATTCACTCTTGACACACCAACGGCAGTGGAGACCTGACATTCATACATTTGAACATAAAAGTAACCGATGATAGAAAAATTAGCTGTCATTGGTATCAAAAACAGACTGATGTCGGCATAATCCTAAATTTCTCTAGCTGTGCACCAATTTCTCTAGCGTTCCAACATAACAAAAAAGTGATTCAAAGGACTACATAAGACCTTCAAGACATCCAGTGACTGGCAATCCTTTGATGTAGCTCATAAAATAATCAAAAGAGATCTGGATTGAGAAAAAACATTATCCAACTAATTGGTCATCCTTTATTAATCATGAAACGCTGGATAAAATAGTCACGATGAAAAAGATTACAGCAAAGCCCCTCAGAAACAAAAAATATCTCAAAACAACTAAAAGTCTCAGCAAAAATGAGCTAAAATCAATGTTTTTTGTATAATTCAGAGGAAACATCAACAAAGTTTTGCAAGAAGATTGAAAAGATTGTGTGCCATTTAATTAATTATTACAACGAGAAAACTAAGAACTTGCTTGCCCAACCTGAAATTATCCTTTGATAAGTATCTGAAATTGCATGTGGTATTTAAAGTTATATATAATGGATGCAGTTCCATCTATGTTGGCCAATCCAGCCAACATGTTAACAATAGAATTTCGGAGCATCAAAAGAAAGGTTACCCTGTTGGACAACACCTCGTTGAATGTTTTGGTACAGCGCGTAAAATTGAAAGGGAGATTCTAGATGCATGCCGCGGGGTTCAAAAACTAATGACAATAGAAGCGATCTACATCAAAAATCTGAAATCGCAACTAAATACGTGCGACGAGTACTGGGGGCGGGAATTGACATTGAAGTACAAAAATTCGAAAGATAACAACAGATAAAATAGAAAGTAAAAACACTTTTCCAGGAAGAAAACTGACTACCCGAGTAGGTGGTCCAGACAAAAATAAACTAAAAGTGACACTCTTTTCAATAAAATCAAAATGGTACATTATTGAAAATGCATAGACTCTCCGCAACCTCAAACAGCTATCTGGCATATACATAAACCCAGACTTAACAAGACATCAACAACTCAAAAATCAAAAACTACGAAGGGAAGCACGTGAAATGCGACAACCTCAACCAGATTATATACAGGTGATCAAGGGATTTCAAATAATTGTCTCTACCCTTCAAAACGATTTAACCGATCAGAATCAGCCCAACCAAAGACTGGTGAAACGACAATCCTCTTAAAATAATGCTATGGAACAAGGAAGGCACTAAGGAGAAATCGAAACTGGAAGCCGAATTATACCAACGTGACACCATATTACTGCGAAAAATAATGGTATAACAATAACATAATTATCCCTAATTTCATAACTTTTTCATCGAACGCAACCAAAAAAGAATGATGAAGGCCCAAAAGTGGAATATCGATAGCTTGCCATCAAAGAATTGCAGAAATACTAAAGTTTGTTCTGTCAACGTAATATATCTTGATATGCTATTTGAAAAATCAAAATTAGCCCTACGCACCATGTATTTCCCCACATTTTTACTTAGAGGACATCGACTCAAATATCTGACTCCATTAAACTAATCAATCGTTCTTATAACGTCCTAATTGCTGAAGATTTCAACTGCTGAATTGATCACGATTGCTCAGAATGCTTGATAGAACTATTAAAAAACTATAATCAGAGCTGCCTTAACAGTCCCTTTGAATTTACATTTGAGAATAAAAAAGGTTGCAGAAACATCGATCTCTGCTTCGCCAAACCCGAGCTTATTATCAACATCAACCTACACGAAACCTTCGCCCCTCAGTTCGCTCTTGCAAGTCTATAACAACAATGTACATAACCTCCTACAACAACTACGACTAGAATATGCAAACAACATATTCCGAGACTTTAACGAACTCTTCCGTGTTATAATTGAATTTTTTGCCTCAAACAGTATCCCCTGTAAACCACGTGAATCCAAGCCATGGTTTGACAGTCAATTGTACACAACACACAGTAAACTGAAACAAGCTCACGAAAACTACACTAACCTACCAACCTCTGACAGCAGAAACGCCTAATTGAACCTTAAAATTAACTTTAAAAGACTCAGCCGCACCAAGAAGCAACTGTTCAGTGCAAAAAGATTGAAAGAATCAATAGAAAAAGTCGAAGCAGAGATAGAATCGTTCTGGATAATCCTTCAAACAAAAAAATACCGCTCCAACTCCATGCCAAGTACGTCTAGCAACCTTGCAACCACATTTTTCCAATTAATAGATTGGAAGTCCCCACCATTGATTATAGCTGACAATGTACCAGCGGATAAAGAGTACATTTCTACAAAAACTATTAAGGAAGCGATATACTAGACGCTGGTCTATTCTTCAAGGAACTGGACGAGACCTTCAATTGAATTAAAATCAAAGAGAGCAATCGGACCTGACCAATTATCCGGTCTTGTGATAAAACAACCTATCGTCTATTAAAAAAGATATTTGGTTCTATGTATTCAACCGAGTCATCGAAGAAAAAACCTAACTGAAAATTTGGAAACAAGGCATTCATAATCAACTATACAAAAGCGAAATCTTCAAATAAGATCCCAACAATTACAGAGGCACCAACGTCTCACCAAATATATTCAAAACATTCTCCCTCGTTAACTACAGAAGAATGGAAAACTACACCGAATCACTCTCAATATTTCCAGAAAACCAACATGGCTTTTGTAAAGGGATATTGATAATGTCAGCCAATTCTTGTCTGCTCAGCGTTATCAAAAAAATTAGAACGAATCCAATGCATATTATATCTGCTTTGTAGATTTTAAACGAGCGTTCGACACGGCGAATAGAAAAAAAGCAGGAGAAAATTGAACAAACAGTAGGTATTGCACAAGGAAACAAACTATCACCTCTTTTAATCTCTTTATTTGTTCATGAAATTGAAAAAAAAATAGAAACATCGATTATCCTATACGCGGACGATCTTGCCATAGGATTCCAAACCAGCAAAAACTACAAAACTGCCTAAAAGAACTGTCTACTGACTGCGAACATAACATTCTCGAAGTCAACATCGCAAAAACCAAACTAATGAAATTTAGGATTGGGGATCGACTCAAAAAGTCTGATGAATGCTCATTCAACAAAAAACTTCTTGAGTTTGTCAATGAATTCATCCATCTGGGTGTCAAATTACAGAATAACCTCGGCTATACCAAACACTTCCATCATCTGCAGCAAAAGGCCCTGATATGTACCAACAAACTCAACTCAAAATTCAGCCTCTCAGATACGTCACTAGATTCCGCATGCCGATTTTTCAACGCAATCGTTTTTACGGATACCAACATTTCCAAGATATTCCAATATCCACTTGGTCCAAACTAGACTGAAAAATTGAAAGCCTGTTTTTCAAAAAACAGGCAAGAGTTCCTCCTTCTTTCCCTACAAATCCCATAAATGAAGGACTATTTGAGAACGACTGTCTAGATATAGCGAAATCAAAAGGCAAAAAACAATCAATGCTAGCAAACTATTATAGTTCCGGACTTCGTGAGAAAATTTGTTGAACAGAACATTGTTACATTTTCCCTAATACAAGATTGACATGCTACTGTACTCTGTGACTTGCAGCAATTCACTGCAAAAACCACATTCTCCACTTTAAGTTGTTCTCAACTGAAGACAAACTGAAAATCATTCAGAAGATAATTTCCATCGCAACATCCTCTTAGTGAATTAATGCTTAAAATATACGCCTATGTAACGAAGACCCCGACCATATTTAAAGTAGGCGAACATCAGTTAATCGAACCATTGGATAGAAAAACTCTAACGCAGTTACCAGAATTTCAAGATTTTGCTACTGTGGAATCAGGTCTGCCACATCCGACCGACGTGTTGTTCAAATTTTCAAAGCCCATAGCTCAATCTTTCTCAAAAATTTTTAGATAAAACAATGCCGATGAAGGAGGATGTATTCTCTCACGAGCATAGCATTATGAGAATCTGGCTGCTATCTCTGACGGTTTCCACCTCCATCATAATGGCAAGTTACTTGATAAAGAAATCAAGAAATCTTGCAACAACCTTAAATGTAACAACTGCGGATACAAAAAAACAGGCCCAGCCATATGAAGAAACATTCACCAGGAAAATATTCAGAATTATATTCCCCTAAACATTTTCTAACTGCCCCGTTAAAAATTCAGAGAAGGACAAATTGGCGCCAAACCTTGCCGAAAAACATCAGGTTGCCCACTCAGAAGCTCTGAAAATTGCCACAAGTGCTCTTGCTTTGAAACCGCTACCAATTATGAAGGATTACTTGAAACCAAAAAACCAGCGACAAACCTCTATTGGGTGTAACGGCTATCGGGTATTGACAAAACAGGCCGAAGCGGCGTACCGTTTTAATGTACTTTGCGAAGTTGTGAAAAAGCTCAGTCAATAAAACTTAATGTAAAACTGTTCATTTACAGTACAATTGTTTTCAATATATCTAGCAGCATCAGGTAAAATGTAACTTAAAGTTATTCTATTTACAATCAAAATGATTTAAATTCTCATAAAAAACAAAACAGTGAGATAAAAGTTTCTCGAAATACTTTTCTTTGGTAAAAAATTAAAATTTCTGAAATTTCGTTTTCCAGTCCGTTTTCAATTTCCTTTTCAAGATCATTGAAGTGATATGTTTTGAAGTTCTTACTGATTTCCTACCTTTTCCATCACTTTTGGGACCTTTCAATGTTTTGATTCTTTTAAATGTATATTTCGAATTGAGCAACATGACAACTGTTGACTAGTACTTTAGCGTCAACTCATGGTTATTGCACTCAGCACGCGTGTTCAGCATCGGCTTCCTTTTTGGTATCTATAACGCTTAAAGGGTCATAATTCTTTGTTGCACATTGCACTAATCTATTACACGCCAATCAAACGATCGTGCTGAGCCAGAACATTCATTTACATGCTGACCTACTGGTTAGTCCTTTTTTGGTGCTCTGCCATCCGCGTGGTTATATGTTTGCCAATTTACAAAGCTGGAACTACATCCACTACATGTTATTTCGTATACCACGTGCAATTACAGATGCTGTTTAAAACGGGACTTTAATGATTGTAAAGAACTTTTTATTTTCAGTTTTGTGTAGATCACTGTAAGATGCGTTACCTTTTGCAGCTTTTCTTTGAAACTAATGCTTAATTGGCCTCTATACTGTAAGAAAAGTGTGGGTATATCCTTCTGCTTACGCTTGTTGTTTGAATTGTGCTGTTTTGGCGGTCTTTTTTTAGTCACCTAAATTTTTTCCAATAGTCTCATTAAGAATGCCTAAAAACCAGTTTTCCGGATTTTGATTTTTGCGCCACATATTTTCATTAATCTTTAGGGCTTCATCAAAGTAATGCCAGTTGCTTGTAGATCAAAACAGCCTCTGGATAGTACCCTCTACAGTATTTTTTTTAATGCTGGAACAAATTTTTATCTCATGTTTCCTGGTTGAAGCAAATTATTGATGTTGTCTTTTACTCTGCAAATTATGTCATCTACGCATCTTTCAAATAGTTTTGGTTTTCCTGTTTGGTCATCAGTTGCTGAGTTTTCACATTCAAAGCATTCCCAAGCAACATCTCCTTCTTTGCGTATTGCTATTTACTTATATTTTGACATTTTATGTGGTACCAGTTCTCACGTTTTCATTGCTCTCAAATTTTTAGCAATTATATTAGTCCTGGCGTTATTTTCTTAATGCGACTTTTTGCGTGACCGATTTTTTGACTGACGCTTTTGAATTTTTGTCCTCAAAAACGGGATAACAGGTAGCGCCCAGCAGGAATTAAGTGCTCTTAGAGCCGTTCAGCTCTGTTTAAGCTCAAATTGTTTTGGTGACTTTTACGTATGATGTGAAGGGCGGTTTTTAGAGGTTGAAGATACCCCCACTATTGCCCCAAACCGCGCTGTTTCCCCCAGCGGACTGTTGTCCCACTCTCCTCCCCAATTTTTGTCATTTTTGAGTTCTTTCAGCCCCAGGTGTCAAAGAAAATCCTCTAGGGTTTTTACTTGATCACTGCGTATTTTCTTTTAGTAGTGGAATGGTTTCAACATTTTAACATCACGAGATTTGGCATATTTTTGAGAAAACGCTAAATATTTCTTCAATTTTTTGACACTTAAATTTCATTATTTACGTCTTTTCAGACGCAAGGGCCAGAAAACGTCGCTAAGGGTTTTAATAAGTTACTTAATATGCAATAGAATAGCTTTCAATTTTTTATAATGACAAATTTTGGCCATTTTGTTTATATCATTTGGCCATTTTTGTCGGTGTTTAGGTTTCTCAAGCCACAAGAACCAAGGAATCTCCTCTAGGGTTCGAAAATAGGTTACTGTCTAGTTTCTAATTGTAATTGAATGTTCTTCAATGTTTCAACGATTTTTTTTATTACAAAACTTGCTTATTTATTTTCAATTGTTTTGACATTGTCATTTTTCAGGTTTGTCAGCGTAACAGAAAATCTCCAATATGGTTTGATAATAAGTTACTGAAAAATGTTTTTGGCCAGGGATTAGTTTTCAGCTTTTATCACAAAATTTAGCAGTTTTTTTATGCAACTTGAAGTTATTTTTCAAGTTTTCTGAAATTGTGTTATTTTTTTAGGGTCTTCCAGCCTCAAGAGCCACATAACCTCCTCTAGGATTTGATTATAGGTTACTGCAAATCTTCTAGATGTAATGGAATGTTTTCCAAGGTTTTATTAGCAGCAATTTAAAAATGTTTTTCAAGATTTTAATATCAGCAATTTAAAAATTTTTAGTCTTTGAATTTTGTATCATGTCTGGCACCAGGGTCCCAGGGACCTCCTTCAAGGTTTGATGATAAGCTGTTGATTCTGGAGTTAATGGAGTTGTTATCAGTATTTTAATGACTCCAGCTTTAGGAACTTTTTGATAAAGTTGAATTTTTTTCAAATATTTGGAAAATTATTATGACGATCCAAATTTATGGATCTTTATGAACCAGTGAAACTATTTAAAGCTTGAAATATGGAAAATGGATAGTCTCTTGAGACATTTAAATGGTTTTGAACATTTTAATGTCTTGAATTTCAGCAAGAGTTCGTTAAAAATTGAAATTGTTTTCAAAATTTTTGAATATTTTGTCCTTTTCTGAGTTTAACGATCATTGCTGGCCAACGAAGCTTTTCAAGTCTTGTAGATGGGTTACTTGACCTAACTCCAGAGTCAAAAATAGTTTTGAACATTTTCACTGCGAAATGTGGAAGCTTTCTAAATTTTGAAGGCTTGTGCTAATTTTTAAAATATCAGTTATAAGTTTTTTTTTTACTAACAAGTCGAGAAAACTAGAAGTTGCAGAGTCGACTCAAGCTAAAGCTAGCCTCACTAAACCGTGGCTAGCTACTAACAAAACAGAGCAATTCGCCCGACGTTAGTCGGGCGAATTGCTCTGAGAGAATTGCTCGATTTTGAGAGCAATTCGCCCGACGTTAGTCGATTATGTTTCACACTCGACGGACTTGCTATTCCAAACCACTTTACGACATGTTGGACATTTTTGTTTGGAGTTGTTTGTTTCTCCCAAGCTCATTTCATCCTCAGTACTAAGTTTTTCTTCAAATGTTTTCACCCAATTATTGGCCAAGATAACTGTCAGGGAAACCCCCACTGCCAAACCGTCTTTTGGACAATACCTGTTACCATTACATTTAAAATAAACATTTGTGAATGCTAGTTGCGATCCAGTTGTCCTGAGCCTGTGATAGTTTTTCCACTTATCTTTCCCGGTTTTATTAGTTGATGCAGACTGCTATTTATCAGTTTCGCTGTTTTTATTGTTAGATCGTCACGTCTCCATTACGAGCCTCAAACTGACTGGCGCTAAGGATTTTATTCGGTTTATCCGAGCATGTGTTCTCTTTCATAACACAAAACCACACACTTTATAGTCTTTTTCAACGCAAACAATGTCT